>NC_042971.1:66488448-66493448 GCF_901001165.1 Salmo trutta | reverse complement strand
TATACAGAGTAATGGTTATATGCAGAATAATAGTTATACAGAATAATGGTTATGCAGAATAATGGTTATACAGAATAATGGTTATACAGAATAATGGTTATACAGAATAATGGTTATATGCAGAATTATTGTTATATGCAGAATTATGGTTATACAGAATAATGGTTATACAGAATAATGGTTATACAGAATAATGGTTATATGCAGAATAATAGTTATACAGAATAATGGTTATGCAGAATAATGGTTATACAGAATAATGGTTTTACAGAATAATGGTTATACAGGATAATAGTTATACAGAATAATGGTTATATGCAGAATAATGGTTATACAGAATAATGGTTATACAGAATAATGATTATGCAGAATAATGGTTATATGCAGAATAATAGTTACACAGAATAATGGTTATACAGAATAATGGTTATACAGAATAATAGTTATACAGAATAATGGTTATATGCAGAATAATAGTTATACAGAATAATGGTTATACAGAATAATGGTTATACAGAATAATGGTTATATGCAGAATAATGGTTATATGCAGAATAATGGTTATACAGAATAATGGTTATATGCAGAATAATGGTTATACAGAATAATGGTTATACAGAATAATGGTTATATGCAGAATAATGGTTATATGCAGAATAATGGTTATATGCAGAATAATGGTTATACAGAATAATGGTTATACAGAATAATGGTTATACAGAATAATGGTTATATGCAGAATAATGGTTATACAGAATAATGGTTATACAGAATAATGGTTATACAGAATAATGGTTATACAGAATAATAATGTGAAACATCAAGGATGGATTGAAGGGTTATTCTAAATGGATGAAATAACTCATGTCAGCAGTCCGATGAAAAAGAGCCAATATGATATCAGAAGGATTTCTTTCCATACAGGGTTGGGATTTCAGATATTCTGTTAATGGTACATGATGAGTAATGCTATGTGTGTTTTGTCTTGTGTCTGTCCATTGGCTTGTTCGCTGGTTTGTTTGTAAACCAGCATGTCTATCTGTGTGGATTCTGAGGTGCATGGCGGATTTGCTAGAAAGCAGTGCGTTTGTGTCTTGGAGGCATGGCAGCCATCTTGCAACGGAATGTTGACATTTGATGACATACAACGAAGAAGAGCTGTTTCTTTATCCTTCACCTCATTTCTAGACCAACTAACTGAAGACTACTCTATGGGTAGTGTTTGGTTCTAGGCCACTGACTGAAGACTACTATATGGGTAGTGTTTGGTTCTAGCCCCCTGACTGAAGACTACTGTATAAGGGCACAAGGTGAGACCCAGATGCAGACACGGGAGGCAGATGGTTTGAGTCTTTGATATTTATTATAATCCAAGGAGTAGGCAAGAGAATGGTCATAGACAGGCAAAAGATCAAAACCAGGTCAGAGTCCAGAAGGTACAGAGTGTCGAGCAGGCAGAATGGTCATGCAGGCGCGTTCATAGTCCAGACAGGCAAGGGTCACAACTGGGAGGACTAACAAAACAGAGAGAAGGAAAAAGCAGGAGAACCGGAAAAAACACGCTGGTTGACTTGACAAACAAGACGAACTGGCAACAGACAAGCAGGGAACACAGGAATAAGTACCCAGGGACTAATGATGAAACAGGTGACACCTGGAGGTGGGTGAAGACAATCACAAAGACATGTAAAACAGATCAGGGTGTGAGACTATTGTATGGGTAGTGTTTGGTTCTAGCCCCTGACTGAAGACTACTATATGGGTAGTGTTTGGTTCTAGCCCACTGACTGAATACTACTGTATGGGTAGTGTTTGGTTCTAGCCCACTGACTGAATACTACTGTATGGGTAGTGTTTGGTTCTAGCCCACTGACTGAATACTACTGTATGGGTAGTGTTTGGTTCTAGCCCACTGACTGAATACTACTGTATGGGTAGTGTTTGGTTCTAGCCCACTGACTGAAGACTAATGTATGGGTAGTGTTTGGTTCTAGCCCACTGACTGAATACTACTGTATGAGTAGTGTTTGGTTCTAGCCCACTGACTGAAGACTAATGTATGGGTAGTGTTTGGTTCTAACCCACTGACTGAAGACTAATGTATGGGTAGTGTTTGGTTCTTATCAGCTGTTGTCTACACATAGGCCAGTCTGTTGAAGTTATATAACTATTGTCTACATGTAACCTGACCTGTTGGTTATATAACTATTGTCTACATGTAGCCTGACCTGTTGAAGTTATTAAACTATTGTCTACATGTAGACCGACCTGTTGAAGTTATATAACTATTGTCTACATGTAGACATGTAGCCTGACCTGTTGAAGTTATATAACTATTGTCTACATGTAGACCGACCTGTTGAAGTTATGTAACTATTGTCTACATGTAGCCTGACCTGTTGAAGTTATATAACTATTGTCTACATGTAGCCTGACCTGTTGAAGTTATATAACTATTGTCTACATGTAGCCTGACCTGTTGAAGTTATATAACTATTGTCTACATGTAGCCTGACCTGTTGAAGTTATATAACTATTGTCTACATGTAGCCTGACCTGTTGAAGTTATTAAACTATTGTCTACATGTAGCCTGACCTGTTGAAGTTATATAACTTTTGTCTACATGTAGACATGTAGCCTGACCTGTTGAAGTTATATAACTATTGTCTACATGTAGCCTGACCTGTTGATGTTATTAAACTATTGTCTATATGTAGCCTGACCTGTTGAAGTTATATAACTATTGTCTACATTTAGCCTGACCTGTTGAAGTTATGTAACTATTGTCTACATGTAGCCTGACCTGTTGAAGTTATATAACTATTGTCTACATGTAGCCTGACCTGTTGAAGTTATATAACTATTGTCTACATGTAGACATGTAGCCTGACCTGTTGAAGTTATATAACTATTGTCTACATGTAGCCTGACCTGTTGAAGTTATATAACTATTGTCTACATGTAGCCTGACCTGTTGAAGTTATATAACTAGTGTCTACATGTAGACATGTAGCCTGACCTGTTGAAGTTATATAACTATTGTCTACATGTAGACCGACCTGTTGAAGTTATTAAGCTGTTCACATTGCAACACTTGGTGAACTCCAGACAGGTCAGGCAGACATGGAAATGTCCGACACGTGTGAGGTTAGTTTGGAACAGAGAGAGAGAGGGCACTAAAGCAATTACTTCTGAGGGCAGACTGACTCTTCCACAACATATCTTACAAATGGTTGCACTGAAAATGTCGGGACTCATGGTAGAATGTGAAATATTGCTGTTGTGGTTATTGTGCACAACAACATTTACAGAATATGTTGGCTTCGGATCGAATAATGATTGAAATGTTTATATCACTGACACTGCAGGTTTTACATAAATATTACTGTTATATAACTTTATAAACACTTGACACAAATGATTTATACATGCTGAAAACCTTAACAAGAATGTTGCACACACACACACAAATACACACACACACACACATACACACATACACACACACATGTCATAGAGGGGATGTAGTGTATGTTTATAACCTGATATTTATCTAAGACAGGTACACAGGTCTGTTCTACCTCACCCAAAATCACCTGCATCACATCTTCACCTCTCTCTCTCTGTAGGATCATTCCTACGTATGACTACTAACATATTCTCTCTCTTCTTCTTCTCATCCTACCCTTGTCTCTCTCTGTGTTTTTTTTGTCTTCCCTCCCTTCCCTTCCCTCCTAAAGCGTGCAAAAGAAAAGAACAAGACCCAAGCAAGGAAAGGAACAATACACCAAAGAAATCGCGCCTGGTTTTTACTGACCTGCAGCGTCGCACCCTGCTGGCCATCTTCAAGGAGAACAAGCGTCCGTCCAAAGAGATGCAGATAACCATTTCTCAGCAGCTGGGACTGGAACTCACCACCGTCAGCAACTTCTTCATGAACGCCCGCAGGCGCAGCCTGGACAAATGGATGGACGAGGGGAGTCCGGGAGGAGCATCTACAGCCTCCAGCTCTTGTACCAAAGTGTGATGGATAGGGGGTGGGGGGGTGGGGGGTGGGGGGTGGGGAGTTAGGGTTGGGGTTGTGGGAGGGTTGGGACGGGTGAGGGGCTGGGTGGGGGGGGGGGGGGGCAGCTGGTCAGTGCACCACGGAGGGGCGCATCGAACCACCACTAGGAAACCAAAAACTTTTTACATTTTGCTTTTTGAAAATGAGTTAAAAAGGAAAGGGGCTGTTTACTGGCTGAAGTAGAAAACAGAAATCCGATCCATTTATAAAACATTGATGCGTTGATGAAGCACTATAGGGTTAATCCCACCCCCCTTTGCACACTGCCTGAATGATACCACCAATACAAGGCTATTCATGACTAATGTCCATCTGAAAACTATAGCTTTATCATAATGAAACACAGTTCATCTGCTCTATTCTAGTTTTTTTATAATATCCCTCAAAACATTAGCCCACAAAACCATAGACCAAGTATTATATGCTAATATATATATATATATATATATATATATATATATATATATATATATATATATGATGTAAATTATCAATATGCAATATTGGATTGAAACCACAGTGTTAGCTAACCCACCAAAGAATGAACCACAGAATGTCCAAACAATGTCTCGGGGCAGGACTTCCTAGACATCGTCATATAGGATACTTATATTAACAATCCAAATACCAATTACCCTGTATTATGTTTTCTGAACTCCAATAATAAGTTATAATAATGCAGACTACATATTAAATATATATTTACACACACACACACACATAAATACATACATTCCAAGCAACCCTTATCTGGTATTATAACTTAGAATAGAGACATATTAGTGAGGTTTCTACAACAGCATCATCAAAGTCTTATGAGAGGACAGGGAGGTATTTGACTTGGAGACTCTTCCACAACCAGTTACCGGCAAATATGTAAACACAACACATGACTAGATGCACACACACACACACGCACACACACACTCTCTT
>NC_042971.1:66383448-66485948 GCF_901001165.1 Salmo trutta | reverse complement strand
AATCACGTCAAAGTCCTATCGCTGTCTATCAGCCATCGATCAAACAACAGAAGTAAAGAGACCGGTAAGCAGCCCCTTGTCCCGTACAACACAGGTTTTCGTGGTATAGAAGCGAGCCAAAGGCTTGAAGGACCATAAATGGACACTTGAGACTTTTTCTATTTATTGACAAATCGAAACCAAAGAAACTTTTTTCTGCACCTAACTGTTCTACAACAAAACTGTTCTAAAGAGGAAGATAATTATAAATGTGAGCGGCGATGATGATGATGATGATGAAGAGGAAGTGGAGGACAGACGTCAGAGGGAACAGAGAAGTAGCTTTGTTCTGTTCTGATTGGTCATGACATTTTAAGGGGAAGCAGGATAGGACTGAAAGGGTTTAAACACGTGTGGGAGCAATGCCGATGCAGCAGCTGTTTCCTAAGGCAGAATGACGTGTCTCTGAAAGTTGGAAGGTTGTCTTTAACGTGTGCCTATGCAGTTTTTCAAAAAAAATGGAAAAGAACAACGAAAACCTCATCAGCTACAAAACCAAAGATTCATAATTATTCCTACAGCAGTTTCAACCCCAACGTTTATTTTCCTGACAATGTCTACTATACATGCATCCATACCGTATAGCTAGCGCTATGCAGTACATGCATGTATAGTAGTACATGTATGTATGATTTTAAGGGTACGCTCCTTCTTCAACATGACACTGTGTGATTCAGTAGATATGATACATCCTCTCCATCACTCCCTTTCACTGGACACTGATTACCTCGGTTCTCCGTCTGTCCAGTCCACTAGGGATCATCATGCCCGGAGGATTCAGCTGTATCTGTCACTGCAGTCTGTAGAGAAACATGATTCTGTGAAACTATGTGAAACTACAGTACACACCAAAGATAACTGGTGTACAGCACACCACAATCCTTCCAGTTCCACTAACTACCGTGCTGTTGTACTCAGATCCTTCCAGTTCCATCCACTAACTAATGTGCTGTTGGTTGTACTCAGACTTTACAATCAGTCACACTTTTGTGGTACACTACACACACCTCTCTCTGTCGGCCTGTCATCACATCTCATCTGTTCACCTTATTCTCCACAGCGTCCATGTTAGTGAAGGAGGGTACAGTAGGGGACAGAGGGGTTGGGTGCTCATAGGCACATCCTGTATGACTTCAGTTCTTTTTGGGGGAAAAACAAACACAACTACTCAACACGTTCACAATAAGCAAAACCAAATATACAAAACAGACTAGTAGTTCAACCTGTTGAGAGAAACTGCTCAAATATCGGTAGAATAGCTTTATCCTTTTCTAGTTGTCTCTCTGTGAGGCTTCTAGTCCAAAGATGCTCTGCCACGGCCCTAGCCCTCTTGGTCCTGGTCCTAACCCTGGTCCTAGCCCTCTTGGTCCTGGTCCTAACCCTGGTCCTAACCCTGGTCTTGAGGCTGGGAGCCTGGCGGAGTCCACTTTCATACTCGCTGCAGTCTGGTCTTGAGGAACATGTGCCAACCATGGGTATGAAACCAAAATCCAAAGATGTTTTCATTGCTTGACTTTAGTGCTTACGTTCGTTTGCCAATGCCTAATGTACAATTAAGTTGTCTATGCTAGGTTTTTTTTCTCAATATATGTTGTTTTTTCATGTAATTTATATTTGTTTTAATTAATTGAGAATTAATTTATATTGCCAAATCTCCCTTGGAACCCTTTATCCTGATTAGCTTGTCAAAGTTTACATTGCTTGTCCTGTTTTCTTTTGATGATGCTGTCAAACAAATGTATTTTTGAGGTGTTTTAGTACACATTATAGTTTTTTACTTAATTATTTAATGTTATTTAATGAGATGTAATTGTTTGAATTAATATTTATGGGTGTTTAAGAATGTTAGAGCATCAAAGATGCAGTGCTTATGTCCTACCCAGTTAATTTATTATTAGTTAGCTTTACCTTTAAAGAGCAACAGCGTCTGTGTTTAATTGTTTAGTTAATAAGGACAGAAGAATGTTTTCCAAGTGTAGTAATGTCAGAGTAGTTGGAATGATGAATGTTGCCACTACATCATAATAACTCATTTAGATTTTTCATTTACTTTCTTATTTCCGATGAAAACAATCTGAAAAGATAATGAATCAATCTGTTGATGAAAAGATAATGAATCAATCTATTGATGAAAAGATAATGAAAACAATTCTGTTCATGAAAAGATAATGAATCAATCGGTTCATGAAAAGATAATGAATCAATCTGTTGATGAAAAGATAATGAATCAGTCTGTTGATGAAAAGATAATGAATCAATCTGTTCATGAAAAGATAATGAATCAATCTGTTCATGAAAAAGATAATGAATCAATCTGTTCATGAAAAAGATAATGAATCAATCTGTTCATGAAAAAGATAATGAATCAATCTGTTCATGAAAAGATAATGAATCAATCTGTTCATGAAAAAGATAATGAATCAATCTGTTCATGAAAAAGATAATGAATGAGCACTGCATCGGTTTTTCTTCTGTGATTTATTAATTAATTAATTTTGTTTTATTTGTGATACCTTTGCATTATTCTGCTTACCATGATGGACAAGCAATGAATTTCAAACTGATGTTTGTGCCTCTGATTGGACAGACAGACTCACCACTGATTGGACAGGGACCACACGTTGATTGAGACAGACAGACTCACCACTGATTGGACAGGGACACACACGTTGATTGAGACAGACAAACTCACCAAAGATAACTGGAACGCTGAGAAGTTGTTCGTTGTTTCACTTGATAGAAGGAAAACAGAGGATTCCCTTAAACTAGCTGCTTCCAAGACTGACTTGTGTAAAAAAAAAAAAAAAAAAAAAACTATTTCTATTTCTATAGTGAGAACCAAAGAGGCTACCTCACTGACCTTTCCATTTGTCATTTGAATCGTGTTGATGAAACCAAAGATACCAAAGATGTTTTCTCTAGTACGGTCTGCGCTTGGCCCATGCTTTCATTTTGATATTATCTCTCTTTCTCCTTCCCCTTTCTCTTGCTCTCTCTCTCTCTCTCTCTCTCTCTCTCCTTCTCCTCCCCTACAATAACAGGTGTACAGGGGAAGGTGAGGGTGTGTGTTGGGTTAGGAAAGGTGAGGTGAGGGTGCGTGTGTGTTGGTGATGTATGGTCAATGCTATGTGTCTCAGAAAGCCCTTCACCAGATCACAGTACACATGTGTCCAAACCACACATTGAGTTGTTGTGAAAAACAAAACAAAAACAACAAAAAACACAATTTTGCACTAAAGCATTAAGGCAGCCCAAGGGTTGGTTACACTGATGGATAAAATACATCTACGCTACTCCACATAAAGAACATAGTACAATAATATCATTCCCAAATTTCTAGGGATTTACTTTTTTACTTGATGTTTTAAATGTAAGAACCAAACAAGCAGTGTCGGAATCTACAGTCCGAATAATTAGCCAAAAACACTGTGTCCCTCTTATCAAACTAAAATTATATTAGCCATATTTGTTCTATTTCCTGTGAAGAGAGGGCTTGCAGTCCATACATATGAAATGTTCACCTCAATCCCCAAGTATCCTAACAATCAGACAAATAAAGAAATGGAAAAAAAACTGTACGTGGAATTCCAAAACCACAATCCTCTTCCCTGCCTATTGCTTCAGTGCAACGTTGTGATTTAAACCAAACCAAAGAAACCTCAACACAAAGAAACCAAAGGCACTGGTGAAGGGCCTCTGAAAGATACATTGTAGGATGTTACCCTGACTCATTAAGGGTTAAACAAAACAGATCACTTGTAATAATGAAATTAGTAGTGTACTCCTTGGAACTTATACTAATCATGCCTCAGCTCCTGTTTGGAAAGGTAATATACAGTTGAAATGAGAGAAGAATCATGTGGAATCTGTTGGAACTTGGGACCATTATCATTTACGAAAAGACCCCGACTTCATCAAGTGTTGCCATCTTCCTCTATGTGTAGCCTATACAATTCAGCATATATATTACAAGATAAATCGAATTATGCAAATAGACTTGAGAGACGAGAGTGGCAACAGTTGATCTGGGACTCATGGAATAATATGATAATACTGAGCTTTTCATTCTCTCACTATTTGCTGATAAAATAGGGTTATATGCCTATGTTACTTAATCGAATTCAACAATGCCAATAATGTTTTAAATTAGTATTTTGCTTTCAAAAGCATCTCAAACATAGAACACGTACAAATGAATTTCATGTCCATTGAATTATACCAGTGTGTTTATAGGAAACAAATGCACGCTCTAGAATGCCCTTCAAGCCAATCAGAAACGAGTAATCAACAATGCCATGGTTCGAGCCCTGAATGCTGATTGGTTGACAGCCATGGTATATCAGACCGTATACCACGGATATGACAAAACATGTATTATTACTGCTCTAACTACGTTGGTAACCAGCTTATAATAGCAATAAGGCACCTGGCGGGGGTTGTGATATACGGCCAATATACCACGGCTAAGGGCTGCTCTTAATTAGCACGACGCATCGCGGTATACCCCACACCTCCTCGGACCTTATCGATTAAATAACATAGGCATATAAACTTATCAAATTATTTTTCCAATAATGCACGGTATAATTCAATGGCTAGGAAGTTCATTTGTACATGTTATATGTTTGAGCTGCTATTGAAAGCAAAAAAGTAGAATTTAAAAAGTTCTCGGTATTGTTGAATTACATTTTCCGCTAAACTAGACTGTCTGTTTGGTTACCAAGGCAACTACTGTAGCTATCTAGTAAACATGCTAGCTACTTCAGTGGATGTTGAACACATTTCTATCGACAAAAAATAAACACATTTCTAGCATAGATTTGTATAAAAGGGATAATAAACTCTGGCCTCTATGTGTTCTTTGGAAACTATTACAACTCGGTGGAAAGTTAGTTCCACTCCGGTAAAACCTTCCACGTCGTTTATTGTTTTCCATTGTTTTCCTCGTTGATTACGCCTTACATATTCAGCCAGCTATGTTACTTTTCCAACGGGGCTGCTGTAACAAAGACGTATAGAGAGAGAGGGCTTTTGTTACAAAGTATGAGATAACCATGGGACGAGTGCCTTGCTTGTACCAAAGCGAAGTCTACACCTCTGTACTTTTTATTCCTGTGAATACCTCAGCGTCTAGCCGGACAGCGTGTTGACTAGTGGACAATGTGTTGGTCCGTCTCTGCGGTGCTCAACGTCTAGACTAGCCAGACAGCATGTTGACTAGTGGACAATGTGTTGGTCCGTCTCTGCGGTGCTCAGCGTCTAGACTAGCCAGACAGCATGTTGACTAGTGGACAATGTGTTGGTCCGTCTCTGCGGTGCTCAGCGTCTAGACTAGCCAGACAGCATGTTGACTAGTGGACAATGTGTTGGTCCGTCTCTGCGGTGCTCAGCGTCTAGACTAGCCAGACAGCATGTTGACTAGTGGACAATGTGTTGGTCCGTCTCTGCGGTGCTCAGCGTCTAGACTAGCCAGACAGCATGTTGACTAGTGGACAATGTGTTGGTCCGTCTCTGCGGTGCTCAACGTCTAGACTAGCCAGACAGCATGTTGACTAGTGGACAATGTGTTGGTCCGTCTCTGCGGTGCTCAGCGTCTAGACTAGCCAGACAGCATGTTGACTAGTGGACAATGTGTTGGTCCGTCTCTGCGGTGCTCAGCGTCTAGACTAGCCAGACAGCATGTTGACTAGTGGACAATGTGTTGGTCCGTCTCTGCGGTGCTCAGCGTCTAGACTAGCCAGACAGCATGTTGACTAGTGGACAATGTGTTGGTCCGTCTCTGCGGTGCTCAGCGTCTAGACTAGCCAGACAGCATGTTGACTAGTGGACAATGTGTTGGTCCGTCTCTGCGGTGCTCAGCGTCTAGACTAGCCAGACAGCATGTTGACTAGTGGACAATGTGTTGGTCCGTCTCTGCGGTGCTCAGCGTCTAGACTAGCCAGACAGCATGTTGACTAGTGGACAATGTGTTGGTCCGTCTCTGCGGTGCTCAGCGTCTAGACTAGCCAGACAGCATGTTGACTAGTGGACAATGTGTTGGTCCGTCTCTGCGGTGCTCAGCGTCTAGACTAGCCAGACAGCATGTTGACTAGTGGACAATGTGTTGGTCCGTCTCTGCGGTGCTCAGCGTCTAGACTAGCCAGACAGCATGTTGACTAGTGGACAATGTGTTGGTCCGGCTCTGTGGTGCTTTGCAATGCAATCACTAAGCAAACAACTAAGATAAATAATACCAAAGGATTTCCACATCTATGTTTCCTTCCCCCCTTCTTCCTTAGTCCTCCAAATGGTTGCAAAGCTTTAAATGAAGAAGAAAAAAAATGTGTGGCATGTCAACAGCGCAGATCGTGCTCTCCTTAATGTTATCGGATATACCTCATAGATACTAGTGGTTAGGGTAATGTTATTCTAGCGTATGTAAGAAATTATTCAATTGCTCTCCTTTTGGTAACTGTGACTGTACGAGACAAACCAAAAAAGCTTTATACATTTTAAGTTGTGATTTTTGTAATAGTTGAAGAGGTGCGCTTACCAAAAACAAATGCTTGTCTTATGCTCTCTTGTTAATGTGACAATTTTTCTCATCTTTTGTGGTTTGAGGTTTTTATTTTTCAGTTTTCTATTTTTTTTGTTGGAGGGACTCCGGTTATATTCACTTGGCTTTCTGGATTGGGAATAGTTGCAGAATGAGCCCACAGTTTACATGTTACAAAAACAAAACAAAAAAAACCTGTTCTTCTGTTAAAGTTTAAGACCGCCATTTTGTTCATTTTCACGCATTCCTTCTTTGTCTTATGACCTATACTTCTGTGTTGAAGTGTAGCATTACAATTAGCCACTGCTAAACAACAGTGCTATAGCCCAGATTTTATGCATGAGTATATTTACAATTAGCTAGCAGTGTAATGCATTGTGACTTTATGGCCTTTTAAGTTTAGAATCTGTACCACTCTATGGATTTAGTTGCTGCATGTGGTTTCTGAGAGCGTGGCTTAGTTGTGTATATATTGGACCCCACTATCATAGTGGACCCTCAGGTTAATAAGTTAATAATTTGAAGGGTCTGTATTCAGAGTAGAAGGTTATGAACACAAGTCCAACTGTTAACATATTGCAACTGTGACAGGTGATATAAACATAATTAGTTAAACCTGTTTTGAGGCCTATTTGAGACAGAAGTTCCACAACTCTAACTTTGACCGCATATAGTAACTTACACGTCGCTGAAATTTGCAGCATCAGTGCACAAAACCATGTAGTATTTGACCAACAACAACACACCTAAATATTAATAATATTTTTCAAATGATATTACAGAAAAGCCTCAACTTCATGATGTCACAGAAGGTACTGTGCCTGACAATCTATGCCTGTCTTTTTATCTTCCGCTTAGCTAACTGACAAATAAAACCCCATTAGTCGACAGCAGCTCCCAACCTGTGTCTGATGAAAATACCACAAATGAGTTTAGGATGAAGTGATTGTACTGTACTCTGGTCCTAACTGGATAAAAAAAAATAAAAAAAATACGCCCCATAAAGAGATCAGCATCAAGATCACTAGCCTACCTCAGGGGTCAGAGGTGAAAGGTCAGACAGTCTGATGACCTCAGGGGTCAGAGGTGAAAGGTAAGACAGTCTGATGACCTCAGGGGTTAGAGGTCAGAGGAAAGTCTGATGAAAAACACAACGGGCCCAAACCCTCCGGCTTTATTAATAACCTTGATTAATGAAATCGCTCATTAATTCAGTAAAAAATGAGAATATCGAACAATAACTATTTAGAGTACTTCTCAATCTCTCTCCACAGTCAGATTATCTCTGTCTATGCTTGATGGAATGTAACATACAGTGGATTCTATCTCTCTGTGCTTGATGACTCAGTAAGGGTCTTATAAGCCTTTTCACACAACTGAGCCGAACCGAACTGAACCAAGCTGTACTGTACTGGCCTGGTTGATTAGTTCGGGTCGGCATAAGAGGAGTGTGTTCAGACCAAAGGCATGGTCGTGTTACAACCTGATAATACCACGAAAAGGTAAAGAATGACCTCACATGAGTTGGTTGAGTAGCCTGATTCCAGGTCAGTTTGTGACCACCACCGTAGGAGTTGACTAAACAGCACGGACAGATCTGGGATCAGGCTAATCCTGAGTGATAGTAGTTGAATATTCTAACTAAGCAAAAGCTTAATTCCCAACATTACAAAGGCAATATGCTGTCTATCCCAAAAGTATCATTATACAGTATTCATGTTCTGTATATTTCTAATCATTCCTTTGTTTCTTTTGTTGGTGTTTTTGTTTACACTAATAGATTTGTATTTTCATTGGTTGGGACACGAAGGGGAACTGGTATTAAATTGTGGTGTTGTATTGGAATCATATTGATAACATTTTGATAAGAAATTTAATTTAGGATCCAAATGAAGTAGAGGTGCAGAGTTAATGTTGTTCCACGTACCCTATGTATAAAGACAAAATAAAGAAATCACAATGGTCTTATCCATCTGATTTGTCCTCATGACTTGAAAACCAAAAAAGCATTTTTTCAGATGAAAACGATTGTATTAATTTGTTCCACTTTAAAAAAAATAATTATAATAATCTTTTACAGATCCATGTCTCAAATAGAGGCTCTCAACTCAACTGAAATGTTGCAGTTTTGCAATTTTATTTCTTAAGACAAGGAGAAAAGATAAGACCATTTAAAAGAATCCTATGTTTTTCTTTCTTTTGTTTTGACTTAAAATTGTGTTTGAATTGAAGCATTTTGAACAAAGCGATAGCCAGAATGACCTGGGCCCGAATCACCAGATAGAACAACAACTCAACAGCTTTAAAACACAACAACTATCACTTTAACTGTGTCATTGAGACCACAGCAAGTCTTGTTAATCTGATATGATGATACTGACAGATTACAGATTACGTTTTATCCTCTTAAGTGTGTTTCATTGCCGGGTAGTGAGTGTCCTACTGCCTAATATTGGTGGAAAGGATTTATTTAGTGTAAAAAGAAGGTTTGAGTCTGTGATCTCAAAGCCTTGGACCTCTTGATATGCCTCTAATGTAAAGCAACAACTAATATGTTATTAACAAGCCAAAGAAAAACTGTAGCATAATGTGCATTGACAAGGTCATATTAACTTTTTATTTTACCAGGTAAGACTTAGATGATTGTGGATATGATGAATACCAATACCAAATAAACTAATATAACACTCACATAAATTATGGATAAATTCATGTATATGGAGCCAGTCTCCAAAGTTATAGTTTATAGGACGTCCATCGGGAGTTCTAGACTTGTTCCAGTGTTCTAGTAAAGCCCAAATAGAATGTTCTTGCTCATCTGACTTGTCCCACTGTGTTGCCAAAGAAATGATCACTCTACTCAACATGACAACTTCCCCCCCCAAAAAAATAACAGTTTAAATCTATGAAATATTTACACAACTGAAAAGAACCGCATACTTATATCTGTTTGCATGTATTTCAGTAGTTTCCTTTTCAATTTGAGAAAACAATGCATATTGAGTCTGGATTATTTCTAAAGCTTGGTATATAATTCCTACCCTACAAAAACAAGTAGGACTTCAAAAAATAGCATTTGCGCCTTTCATCTGTGCAATATTATTAGCTGTACAAAAAAAAAAAAAAAGTTAAAAGGTAATGATGAAAACACTATCTGTATCAATGTTAAATGTACGTTTCAACGACTGCATACATTGAAGCTTTTAATATTGTTGAATCTGTTGACGTGTTGGGCATTTTCAAACATCTGCAGAATGTCCCGGTCCTTTCTCTATCTCAGATGATTTAGCTGTGTGTTTGTGTGCTGTTTATATTTGCTGTTTCGATATAAAGCTTTACATTACGCTTTACATTGCATTAGTGTTTTGTCTGCGTTATGCTAAATCCATTTTTTCCTGGTACCTGATTTAGTTTTTTTTCATCCCCACTATCATCAAATGGTAGTGTTGTATATTCTGCTATTAATATCAAATAAACCGCTTTGATTCATTCACACTCGGTCTCTGCCTCTCATCTGTTTCTATGGGGATGCCTTCCATAGATATACAGTCGAAGTCGGAAGTTTACATACACCTTAGCCAAATACATTTAAACTCAGTTTTAAACAATTCCTGACAATTTAATCCTAGTAAAAATTCCATGTCTTCGGTCAGTTAGGATCACCACTTTATTTTAAGAATGTGAAATGTCAGAATAATAGTAGAGAGAATTATTTATTTCAGCTTTTCTTTCTTTCATCACATTCCCAGTGGGTCAGAAGTTTACATACACTCAATTAGTATTTGGTAGCATTGCCTTTAAATTGTTTAACTTGGGTCAAACGTTTCAGGTAGCCTTCCACAAGCTTCTCACAATAAGTTGGGTGAATTTTGGCCCATTCCTCCTGACAGAGCTGGTGGAACTGAGTCAGGTTTGTAGACCTCCTTGCTCGCACAGGCTTTTTCAGTTCTGACCACACATTTTCTATAGGGTTGAGGTCAGGGCTTTGTGATGGCCACTCCAATAACTTGACTTTGTTGTCCTTAAGCCATTTTGCCACAACTTTGGAAGTATGCTTGGGGTCATTGTCCATTTGGAAGACTCATTTGCGACCAAGCTTTAACTTTGTGACTGATGTCTTAAGATGTTGCTTCAATATATCCACATAATTTTCCATCCTCATGATGCCATCTATTTTGTTAAGTGCACCAGTCCCTCCTGCAGCAAAGCACCCCCACAACATGATGCTGCCACCCCCGTGCTTCACGGTTGGGATGGTGTTCTTCGGCTTGCAAGCCTCCCCCTTTTTCCCCCAAACATAACGATGGACATTATGGCCAAACAGTTCTATTTTTGTTTCATCAGACCAGAGGACATTTCTCCAAAAAGTACGATCTTTGTCCCCATATGCAGTTGCAAACCGTAGTCTGGCTTTTTTATGGCGTTTTTTGAGCAGTGGCTTCTTCCTTGCTGAGCGGCCTTTCAGGTTATGTGGATATAGGACTCGTTTTACTGTGGATATAGATACTTTTGTACCTATTTCCTCCAGCATCTTCACAAGGTCCTTTGCTGTTGTTCTGGGATTGATTTGCACTTTTCTCACCAAAGTCATTAGAAAACCCTTTTGCAATTATGTTAGCACAGCTGAAAACTGTTGTTTTGATTAAAGAAGCAATAAAACTGTCCTTCTTTAGACTAGTTGAGTATCTGGAGCATCAGCATTTGTGGGTTCGATTACAGGCTCAAAACAACAGTTTTCAGCAGTGCTAACATAAGTGCAAAAGGGTTTTCTAATAATCAGTTAGACTTTTAAAATGATAAACTTGGATTAGCTAACACAACGTGCCATTGGAACACAGAAGTGATGGTTGCTGATAATGGGCCTCTGTACGCCTATGTAGATATTCCAAAAAATATCAGCCGTTTCCAGCTACAATAGTCATTTACAACATTAACAATGTCTACACTGTATTTCTGATCAATTTGATGTTATTTTAATGGACAAAAAAAGTAGCTTTTCTTTAAAAAACAAGGACATTTCTAAGTGACCCCAACCTTTTGAACTGTAGCGTATATATCATTATAAACTGGGTGGTTCGAGCACTGAATGCTGATTGGCTGAAAGCCTTGGTATATCAGACCGTATACCACGGGTATGACAAAACATTTATTTTTCCTGCTCTAATTACATTGGTAACCAGTTTATAATAGTAAATAGGCACTTCAGGGGTTAGTGGATTATGGCCAATATACCACGGCTAAGGGCTGTATCCAGGCACTCTGCGTTGCGTCGTGCATAAGAACAGTCCTTGGCCATATACCACACCTCCTCAGGCTTTATTGCTTAAATATATCATAATAACATAATATATTAGTGTTCTATTTAATTCTGTGAGGGTGTTGTCTATGTGAGATGGCCACAAACAGTTGTCATAGTCAGGGGGACTGTTATATAGTCTTGTATAAGCATGTACTTACATAAAACACTGTCGTGTATTGTATTAGCATGTACTTACAGTGAGCTTCAAAAGTATTGGGACAGTGGCACATTTTTAGGGGGATTTGAAATGACTAGGTTAAAGAGCAGATTATTATCTTTAATCTGAGGGTATTTTCATCATTTGGAGTCACTTTTATTGTAAATAAGACTATATTATGTTTCTAAACACTTCTACATGAATGTGGATGCTACCATGATTACGGATAATCCTAAATGAATCGTGAACAACGATGACTGAGAAAGTTACAGACGCACAAATAGTATACCACCAAGACATGCTAACCTCTCGTAGGGTGACCAAATTTTTTATTTTATTTATTTATTTCACCTTTATTTAACCAGGTAGGCAAGTTGAGAACAAGTTCTCATTTACAATTGCGACCTGGCCAAGATAAAGCAAAGCAGTTCGACAACATACAAAAACACAGAGTTACACATGGAGTAAAACAACATACAATCAATGATGCAGTAGAAAAAAAATAAGACTATATACAATGTGAGCAAATGATGTGAGATAATGGAGGTAAAGGCAAAAAAATGCCATGGTGGCAAAGTAAATAAAGTATGGCAAGAAAAAAACACTGGAATGGTAGATTTGTAGTTTGAAGAAAGTTAAAAGTTAAAATATAAATATAAATAATATGGTGCAAAGGAGCAAAATAAATAAAATAAATAAATACAGTAGGGGAAAAGGTAGTAGTTTGGGCTCAATTAAAGATGGGCTATGTACAGGTGCAGAGATCTGTGAGCTGCTCTGATAGCAGGTGCTTAAAGCTAGTGAGGGAGATAAGTGTTTCCAGTTTTAGAGATTTTTGTAGTTCGTTCCAATCATTGGCAGCTGAGAACTGGAAGGAGAGACGACCAAAGGAGGAGTTGGCTTTAGGGGTGACCAGAGAGATATACCTGCTGGAGCGCGTGCTACAGGTGGGTGCTGCTATGGTGACCAGTGAGCGGAGATAAGGGGGGACTTTACCTAGCAGGGTCTTGTAGATGACCTGGAGCCAATGTGTTTGGCGACGATGATGAAGTGAAGGCCAGCCAACGAGAGCATACAGGTCGCAGTGGTGGGTAGTATATGGGGCTTTGGTGACAAAACGGATGGCACTGTGATAGACTGCAGCCAGTTTATTGAGTAGGGTATTGGAGGCTATTTTGTAAATGACATCGCCGAAGTCGAGGATGGGTAGGATGGTTAGTTTTACGAGGGTATGTTTGGCAGCATGAGTGAAGGATGCTTTGTTGCGAAATAGGAAGCCAATTCTAGATTTAACTTTGGATTGGAGATGTTTGATATGAGTCTGGAAGGAGAGTTTACAGTCTAACCAGACACCTAGGTATTTGTAGTTGTCCACATATTCTAAGTCAGAACCGTCCAGAGTAGTGATGCTGGACGGGCGGGCAGGTGCAGGCAGCGATCGGTTGAATAGCATGCATTTATTTTTACTTGTATTTAAGAGCAGTTGGAGGCCACGGAAGGAGAGTTGTATGGCATTGAAGCTCGTCTGAAGGGTTGTTAACACAGTGTGTTATGAACTGTAACTCAGTAAAAATGTAGAAATTGTTGTATGTTGCGTTTACATTTTTTTGTTCAGTATTTGAACCTGAAGTCTGGTTATGAAACGTGTCCAATCTGTCATAAATAATGAATTCACATGTTATGAGTGAAATGGAGAACCAGGAAATACAATTTCTGTCACATCTTCCCCCAATTCTTATTATTCCTAATCTCATCTCCTCCTCTCTCGTTCCCTTTCCTCCGCTACTCGTCCAACCCGTTTTCTCCCACCTACAGTCAATCCACCCTGGCAGCTACACTCATTTAATTCCTCTTCACCTTTTAGTACCCTGCTGCTGAACACACACACACACACACACATACACACATACACACATTCACACACACACACACCACACGCACACGCACACACAGACACAGACACAGACACACACATACACACACACACAGACACACGCACACGCACACGCACACACAGACACAGACACAGACACAGACACAGACACAGACACAGACACACACACCACACACACACACACACACACACACACACACACACACACACACACACACACACACACACACACACACACACACACACACACACATCCTCCCCCACCCCCCCGACACACACTCCTCTCCGCTTCTCCCTCCTACCTCAATCTTTGTCTCTCTCACGCTCAAGAAATCAATGGGAGGACTCTCAATTAGAGGTCACACGGTGGAGAGCGCCAGCAGAGTTCCAGCCGAGCGCCAACGTCCCCAGCTTTTCAATTACCAGGACGCTCCTGCTGCCCGAGCCGAATCTCACACTTCCCCAAACCCTCCCCACCCCTCCTCCCTGTCTCCTCCCCACCCCTCCTCCCTCTCTCCTCCCCCCCCATCCAGCCTAGCTGGTCGGGGAGGAGAGCACAGGCCCTGAACTCTCTCTCCAGGGTTATTGGGTCCTGGACATCCAATCTCTCTCGGCTTAATCAACAGCAGTCGAAGTGATTGGGACGCCATGGGTAGAGGATGGGGTGTGTGTGTGGGGGGGGGGGGGGGGGGGGCTGGGGGGGGGCTAAGAGGACTGGGTTGGCTTTGATGAAATTACGATGCAAATATTTTTGTCCATTTTTTTGGAAGGAAAATGTTTTAATGTTGTATTTCAGTAAAAATACAAAACATTTTGAACAACGGAGCAGGTTGTGTTTAATGATTAGAAATAAAGCTACATTAAACAAACCCCCTCTCCCACACAAATGATAATGAGGCATCTCTTCACTTATATAGAAACACACGTCTTATTACACTACGCTTTCCACACATCTAAATACAAACCTCAATCTCTTCAAGTCAAGATCGTTCAACATGATTTACAGATGACTTCTTGAATACATTTGACTTGTCGTGTCGTGTTCAGTAGGCACGTCACGAAGCAGAGAGGTACTCTGAACTTGTCCAATAAGAAAACGCTCATTTTCTTGATCTGTTGAAAAGTGTTTTCTTATGCCGTGCCCTAATGAACACTACCCTGGTAGGTATCACATTTGGTTAATTACATATAAAAATCACAAAGTTGAATCCATAGAGCGTTCAATAAGTAGGTGTAAAACAGGGCACGTTATGTCATATTACTCAATGCTGGACCGACTGAGGACAAAGGAGAAGTATGCTAAGCGTCTTTCTGCCTACCTGTCCGTCCCTCCGTCCGTCCGTCTATCGGCAGAGAAGCAGCAGCAAATACAGCTAGCAGCTCAGGTGGAGTAAGCCATGATGAAGACATGAACAGCTCAGGTGGAGTAAGCCATGATGAAGACATGAACAGCTCAGGTGGAGTAAGCCATGATGAAGACATGAACAGCTCAGGTGGAGTAAGCCATGATGAAGACATGAACAGCTCAGGTGGAGTAAGCCATGATGAAGACATGAACAGCTCAGGTGGAGTAAGCCATGATGAAGACATGAACAGCTCAGGTGGAGTAAGCCATGTTGAAGACATGAACAGCTCAGGTGGAGTAAGCCATGATGAAGACATGAACAGCTCAGGTGGAGGAAGCCATGATGAAGACATGAACAGCTCAGGTGGAGGAAGCCATGATGAAGACATGAACAGCTCAGGTGGAGTAAGCCATGATGAAGACATGAACAGCTCAGGTGGAGTAAGCCATGATGAAGACATGAACAGCTCAGGTGGAGTAAGCCATGATGAAGACATGAACAGCATTGTTGCACTGATGGGCAGCATGTTTAGAGCAAAGTGAGGTAATCTAAACCTGGGACAGGGAGATTAGAGGCAGGTCGGGAAGGGACAGGGAGGTTAGAGGCAGGTCGGGAAGGGACAGGGAGGTTAGAGACAGGTCGGGAAGGGACAAGGAGGTTAGAGGCAGGTCGGGAAGGGACAGGGAGGTTAGAGACAGGTCGGGAAGGGACAGGGAGGTTAGAGACAGGTCGGGAAGGGACAGGTCGGGAAGGGACAGGGATGGGGAAAAATGCAGCACTGATGGAGGTAGATGGCCGGGAAGGGACAGGGATGGGGGACACTGCAGCACTGATGGAGGTAGATGGTCGGGAAGGGACAGGGATGGGGGACATTGCAGCACTGATGGAGGTACATGGTCGGGAAGGGACAGGGATGGGGGACATTGCAGCACTGATGGAGGTAGATGGTCGGGAAGGGACAGGGATGGGGGACACTGCAGCACTGATGGAGGTACATGGTCGGGAAGGGACAGGGATGGGGGACACTGCAGCACTGATGGAGGTGCATGGTCGGGAAGGGACAGGGATGGGGGACACTGCAACACTGATGGAGGTAGATGGTCGGGAAGGGACAGGGATGGGGGACACTGCAACACTGATGGAGGTAGATGGTCGGGAAGGGACAGGGATGGGGGACACTGCAGCACTGATGGAGGTAGATGGTCTGGAAAGGACAGGGGACACTGCAGTACTGATGGAGGTAGATGGTCAGGAAGGGACAGGGATGTTAGAGGCAGGTCGGGAAGGGACAGGGATGGGGGACACTGCAGCACTGATGGAGGTAGATGGTCAGGAAGGGACAGGGATGGGGACACTGCAGCACTGATGGAGGTAGATGGTCGGGAAGGGACAGGGATGGGGACACTGCAGCACTGATGGAGGTAGATGGTCGGGAAGGGACAGGGGACACTGCAGCACTGATGGAGGTAGATGGTCAGGAAGGGACAGGGATGTTAGAGGCAGGTCGGGAAGGGACAGGGATGGGGAACACTGCAGCACTGATGGAGGTAGATGGTCAGGAATGGACAGGGATGGGGGACACTGCAGCACTGATGGAGGTAGATGGTCTGGAAGGGACAGGGATGTTAGAGGCAGGTCGGGAAGGGACAGGGATGGGGACACTGCAGCACTGATGGAGGTACATGGTCGGGAAGGGACAGGGGACACTGCAGTACTGATGGAGGTAGATGGTCTGGAAGGGACAGGGATGGGGACACTGCAGCACTGATGGAGGTAGATGGCCGGGGAGAGACAGGGATGGGGGACACTGCAGGTGAGAGGTCAGAGGAGGCTGCTGGGTGGGAGAGAAATGGTGGGGGAGAGGTGGATGAGGAAGTGTGAGTATGTATGAGAGATTTACAAGCATTGACAATAGAATAGATGAGCGTTGCCTCTCCATGGATGGATGCAGGGATCCTCTAGGGACACAGAGGACATAATAGAGAGGGTCTCAAAGAAGGGGACAGTCCTCCAGACTGCAGAGAGGGTATCAAAGCAGGGGACAGACCTCCAGACTGCAGAGAGGGTCTCAGAGAAGGGGACAGTCCTCCAGACTGCAGAGAGGGTCTCAAAGCAGGGGACAGTCCTTCAGACTGCAGAGAGGGTCTCAAAGCAGGGGACAGTCCTCCAGACTGCAGAGAGGGTCTCAAAGCAGGGGACAGTCCTCCAGACTGCAGAGAGGGTCTAAAAGCAGGGGACAGTCCTCCAGACTGCAGAGAGGGTCTCAAAGCAGGGGACAGTCCTCCAGACTGCAGAGAGGGTCTCAAAGAAGGGGACAGTCCTCCAGACTGCAGAGAGGGTCTCAAAGAAGGGGACAGTCCTCCAGACTGCAGAGAGGGTCTCAAAGAAGGGGACAGTCCTCCAGACTGCAGAGAGGGTCTCAAAGCAGGGGACAGTCCTCCAGACTGCAGAGAGGGTCTCAAAGAAGGGGACAGTCCTCCAGAGAAACAGAGGATGACCTACCAGAAGGATGGGAAGCGAGGGGGGGCTTCACAACATGGCGTACAACCAACTGGGCAAGCACCAGGTCCCAGTTTTTCAAAACGTTTAACCTGTTTGGGATAGGGGGCAGTATTTTCACAGCCGGATAAAAAATGTACCTGATTTAATCTGGTTACTACTCCTGCCCAGAAACTAGAATATGCATATAATTAGTAGATTTGGATAGAAAACACTCTAAAGTTTCTAAACCTGTTTGAATGGTGTCTGTGAGTATAACAGAACTCATATGGCAGGCCAAAACCTGAGAAGATTCTATACAGGAAGTGCCCTGTCTGACAATTTGTTCTCCTTCTAGGGCATCTCTATCAAAAATACAGAATCTCTGCTGTAACGTGACATTTTCTAAGGCTTTCATTGGCTCTCAGAAGGCGCCAGAAAGTGTAATGAGAGCTCTCCAGTCTCTGGGCAAAAAACAGCAGGAGTTTTTGTGAGTGGTCCTGCTGAGAACAATGACACTGGAGCGCGCGTGCACGAGACGACTCCATTTTTTTCTTTCAGTGCTTGAACGAATACAACGTCGCCCGGTTGGAATATTATCGCTATTTTACGAGAAAAATAGCATAAAAATGTATTTTAAACAACGTTTGACATGCTTCGAAGTACGGTAATGGAATATTTTGATTTTTTTTGTCACGAAATGCGCCTGCGCGTCACCCTTCGGATAGTGAGTTGAACGCACAAACAAAACGGAGCTATTTGGATATAACTATGGATTATTTCGAACCAAAACAACATTTGTTGTTGAAGTAGAAGTCCTGGGAGTGCATTCTGACGAAGAACAGCAAAGGTAATCCAATTTTTCTTATAGTAAATCTGAGTTTGGTGAGGGCCAAACTTGGTGGGTGTCAAATTAGCTAGCCATGATGGCCGGGCTATGTACTCAGAATATTGCAAAATGTGCTTTCACCAAAAAGCTATTTTAAAATCTGACACCGCGATTGCATAGAGGAGTTCTGTATCTATAATTCTTAAAATAATTGTTATGTTTTTTGTCAACGTTTATTGTGAGTAATTTAGTAAATTCACCGGAAGTTTGCGGTGGGTATGCTAGTTCTGAACATCACATGCTAATGTAAAAGCAGTTTTTTGATATAAATATGAACTTGATTGAACAAAACGTGCATGTATTGTATAACATAATGTCCTAGGAGTGTCATCTGATGAAGATCATCAAAGGTTAGTGCTGCATTTAGCTGTGGTTTTGGTTTTTGTGACATATATGCTTGCTTTGAAAATGGCTGTGTGATTATTTTTGGCAGGGTACTCTCCTGACATAATCTAATGTTTTGCTTTCGCTGTAAAGCCTTTTTGAAATCAGACAATGTGGTTAGATAAAGGAGAGTCTTGTCTTTAAAATGGTGTAAAATAGTCATATGTTTGAGAAATTTAAGTTTTTGCATTTTTGAGGTATTTGTATTAGCGGAACGTCTGTCCCTAACAGGTTAATCAGGAATCGACAGTCCTCTGGCTGTTTTTTTTTTTTTAAATGTATCTGATCAGTCTCATCCAGATCAAACAACAAAGGATTTTCAGTGCTTTGAACAGGCCTACACCTCATCTACTGGAGAAGTGATGGTACTACTTCTACACTGGCACAGGGAAACAGATGAGGAAACGACATGAATACAGGTTCCTTGAGAGAAAAAAAATGATAAAGCTTGAATATCACTTATAAGCAAGTACTTTAGATGCATTTCTTTGACACTTCTCAATAACAACTGCTCACATACCTACCTATGCTCCGGTCGATTTAACATAATGACCCTTTGGTTTTCAGATGGAAGAAAGGTATTTTTACACGTCACCCTTAGCTACATTGACATTTCTTGGTTATAGTGCCTTTCACCTTTCTAAATCCCATCCTTCCAGCTGGATCAAGATGATCCATATTTTCAGCATCGAAACTATCCTTACCTTTGAGTTCTGAAAAAAATGCAAAAAATGACATTCAAACCTGATTAAAGGTCAGATTGGATTACCAAATCCTCCTCTAATCGAGAGGATCAGAATCACATTTTTATGTTTAGAAAAACCCAATTCTAACATTTAATCCTATCTGATTACTGAAATCCGATCAGGTAAGGAGAAACGATACAGCCATGACGCCCTCGGAGGATTCCGTTGCATCTTCCTCTTTGGTAAGGATGGAGGGATGAATGGAGTTCCAGGGACTCAACGGATGGAATGTAAGTCAACAGCGTGGGACAAACTAAGTGCAAGTCTTCTTCTCTGGTAGATTTAATGCGATACAGTCACTGTGGTTAGACATTTTATTTCCTACTTACTCGGCTTCTTCTTCCAATGTTGGTTAGTTAGAGAACTTCTGCTTCGTCCCATAGTAACAGATGGGTACCAGGGTACAAGCGCCAAAATTCCAGTAACTTCCCCCCCAAAATTCCCAGCTTTCCAGAAATCTTGAAAATACGGAATCCTCCAATCATTACTTCTGGTTAACCAGGGTATTTCTGGGAAAGTGACCTGCATTTTGCAACCCTAGTACAGGGTTCAGAAGGTAGGTCATTTCTGATTAGCGAAGAAGGCCTTGGTGGCACCACAGGTAGGGTCGGTACACAGTGGGCAGCACAGGGTGGGCTGGCGGGAGCAGGCCTCGTCTGGACCAGGTCAGCCAGCGCCTGAGAGAGGAAGGTTCAAAGTTCAGTTAATCTGAATAAAAAAAACAAATTTCCTACGCAAAAGCAAACTTGCTATAAAATAATTTCTTAAAACAATAAATAAACAGTACAGGATGAGGCGCAATAGGACAGACTGATTAATTTACACAGAACATTTTTCAATTAGGCTTCAAGTGGGGCGGCAGCGTAGCCTAGTGGTTAGAGTGTTGGACTAGTAACCACAAAGATGCAAGATTGAATCCCTGAGCTGACAAGGTACAAATGTGTCGTTCTGCCACTGAATAAGGCAGTTAACCCACTGTTCCTAGGCCGTCATTGAAAATAAGAATTTGTTCTTAACTGACTTGTCATTTACCAGCTTCAAATCTGAAGACAGCAGTGGTTAAAGGGATGAATAATTCAGAGGAAGACCAAGAGAACAACTTTGTATAGCGAATACTAATATACAATGCCTTTGGAAAGTATTCAGACCCCTTGACTTTTTCCACATTGATGAAAAAAATCTATCTACAGACAATAATGTAAAAGTTTTTTTTTCTTTGTTGCTAATTTATTAAAAATAGAAAAATGAAATATCACATTGCCCCAGTCTGAGGTCCTGAGCGCTCTGGAGCAGATTTTCATCAAGGATCTCTCTGTACTTTGCTCTGGTCATCTTTCCCTCGATCCTGACTGATTTTCTAGTCCCTGATGCTGCCACCACCATGCTTCAACGTAGGGATGGTGCCAGGTTTCCTCTACATTTACATTTACGTCATTTAGCAGACGCTCTTATCCAGAGCGACTTACAAATTGGTGCATTCACCTTATGATATCCAGTGGAACAACCACTTTACAATAGTACATCTATATCTTTTTTTGGGGGGGGGGGGGGGGGGGGGGGGGGGGTTAGAAGGATTACTATATCCTATCCCAGGTATTCCTTAAAGAGGTGGGGTTTCAGGTGTCTCTGGAAGGTGGTGATTGACTCCTCTGTCCTGGCATTGTGAGGGAGCAGCACTCCACCAGTTAGGCCATTATGGTAGAGTGGCCAGACAGAAGCTAGGCGTGACGCTTGGGATTCAGGCAAAAGAGTTCAATCTTGGTTTCATCCGACCAGAGAATCTTGTTTCTCATGGTCTGAGAGTCCTTTAGGTGCCTTTTGGCAAACTCCAAGCGAGCTGTCATGTGCCTTTTACAGAGAAGTGGCTTCCGTCTGGCCCCTCTACCATAAAGGCCTGATTGATGGAGTGCTGCAGAGATGGTTGTCCTTCTGGAAGGTTCTCCCATCTCCACAGAGGAACTCTGGAACTCTGTCAGAGACCATCGGGTTCTTGGTCACCTCCCTGACCAAGGCTGTTCTCCCCCGATTGCTCAGTTTGGCCGGGTGGCCAGCTCTAGGAAGAGTCTTGATGATTTAAAACTTCTTCCATTTAAGAATGATGTCAGGATCGAGGGAAAGATAAACGGAGCAAAGTACATAGAGATCCTTGATAAAAACCTGCTCCAGAGCACTCAGGACCTCAGACTGGGGTGAAGGTTCACCTTCCAACAGGACAATGACCCTAAGCACACAGACCAGACAATGCAGGAATGGCTTTGGGACACGTCTCTGAATGTCCAGCCAGAGCCCGGATTGAACCCGATCAAACATCTCTGGAGAAACCTGAAAATAGCTGTGCAGCGACGTTCCCCATCCAACCTGACAGAGCTTGAGAGGATCTGCAGAGAAGAATGCGAGAATCTCCCCAAATACAGGTGTGCCAAGCTTGTATCGTCATACCCAAGAAGACTCGAGGCTGTAATCGCTGCCAAAGGTGCTTCAACAAAGTACTGAGTAAAGGGTCTGAATACTTATGTAAATTTGTTATCAGTTTTTTTTTTTTATAAATTTGCAAACATTTCTAAAAACCTGTATTTGCTTTGTCATTATGGGGTATTGTGTGTCTTTTTTTGAATCCATTTAAGAATTAAGACTCTAACAAATTTGGAAAATATCAAGGGGTCTGAATATTTTCTAAACATACTGTAACTTGTATAGTGAACATTAATGAGCATACGCACATTATATACCAAACCAGGGTTTAGTATCAGTTAGCTGAGTTTCCATTCAGAGACTCAGCCCTTCTAATGTTCTCCACACCACACAGAGAGATAGGAGCGAGACAGATAAAAGAGAGCATTCGAGAGAACACAGGCTCATTAGTGCTGCAGTGTCACAGTCCCCCTACCCCTTCAGATCTCAGTCAGACAAACGTGTCTCAAATATTGACTTCTCCGAGACAGTGACCCCGAAACACAACATCAACCTACAGAAATCAGGTCCTCCTCTAATTACTGAAGAGTAGAATAATAACATGTCATTTAGGAGACACTTTTATCTATAGCGACTTAGTCACGCGTGCATACATTTTATGTATAGGGTGGTCCCGGGAATCGAACCCACTATCCTGGCGTTGCAAGCACCAAGTGCTACCAACTGAGCTACAGAGGATAAGAATAAAATATACAGGGTCATATCAGTGACTGCTCTAGCTACAGGTCAGAGAGGAGACCAGACCTTTAGCTACAGGTCAGAGAGGAGACCAGACCTCTAGCTACAGGTCAGAGAGGAGACCAGACCTCTAGCTACAGGTCAGAGAGGAGACTAGACCTCTAGCTACAGGTCAGAGAGGAGACTAGACCTCTAGCTACAGGTCAGAGAGGAGACCAGACCTCTAGCTACAGGTCAGAGAGGAGAACAGACCTCTAGCTACAGGACAGAGAGGAGACCAGACCTCTAGCTACAGGTCAGAGAGGAGACTAGACCTCTAGCTACAGGACAGAGAGGAGACCAGACCTCTAGCTACAGGTCAGAGAGGAGACCAGACCTCTAGCTACAGGTCAGAGAGGAGACTAGACCTCCAGCTACAGGACAGAGAGGAGACCAGACCTCTAGCTACAGGACAGAGAGGAGACTAGACCTCTAGCTACAGGACAGAGAGGAGACCAGACCTCTAGCTACAGGTCAGAGAGGAGACCAGACCTCTAGCTACAGGTCAGAGAGGAGACTAGACCTCCAGCTACAGGACAGAGAGGAGACTAGACCTCTAGCTACAGGACAGAGAGGAGACTAGACCTCTAGCTACAGGTCAGAGAGGAGACTAGACCTCTAGCTACAGGACAGAGAGGAGACCAGACCTCTAGCTACAGGTCAGAGAGGAGACCAGACCTCTAGCTACAGGTCAGAGAGGAGACTAGACCTCTGGCTACAGGTCAGAGAGGAGACTAGACCTCTAGCTACAGGTCAGAGAGGAGACAAGACCTCTAGCTACAGGTCAGAGAGGAGACTAGACCTCTAGCTACAGGACAGAGAGGAGACCAGACCTCTAGCTACAGGACAGAGAGGAGACCAGATCTCTAGCTACAGGTCAGCGAGGAGACCAGATCTCTAGCTACAGGACAGAGAGGAGACTAGACCTCTAGGTACAGGTCAGAGAGGAGACCAGACCTCTAGCTACAGGTCAGAGAGGAGACTAGACCTCTAGCTACAGGTCAGAGAGGAGACCAGAACCTCTAGCTACAGGTCAGAGAGGAGACCAGACCTCTAGCTACAGGACAGAGAGGAGACCAGACCTCTAGCTACAGGTCAGAGAGGAGACTAGACCTCTAGCTACAGGACAGAGAGGAGACCAGACCTCTAGCTACAGGTCAGAGAGGAGACTAGACCTCTAGCTACAGGTCAGAGAGGAGACTAGACCTCTAGCTACAGGACAGAGAGGAGACCAGACCTCTAGCTACAGGTCAGAGAGGAGACTAGACCTCTAGCTACAGGTCAGAGAGGAGACCAGACCTCTAGCTACAGGTCAGAGAGGAGACTAGACCTCTAGCTACAGGACAGAGAGGAGACTAGACCTCTAGCTACAGGACAGAGAGGAGACTAGACCTCTAGCTACAGGTCAGAGAGGAGACTAGACCTCTAGCTACAGGACAGAGAGGAGACCAGACCTCTAGCTACAGGTCAGAGAGGAGACTAGGACTCTAGCTACAGGTCAGAGAGGAGACTAGACCTCTAGTTACAGGTCAGAGAGGAGACTAGACCTCTAGCTACAGGTCAGAGAGGAGACAAGACCTCTAGCTACAGGTCAGAGAGGAGACTAGACCTCTAGCTACAGGACAGAGAGGAGACCAGACTTCTAGCTACAGGACAGAGAGGAGACCAGATCTCTAGCTACAGGTCAGCGAGGAGACCAGATCTCTAGCTACAGGACAGAGAGGAGACTAGACCTCTAGCTACAGGTCAGAGAGGAGACCAGACCTCTAGCTACAGGACAGAGAGGAGACCAGATCTCTAGCTACAGGTCAGAGAGGAGACCAGATCTCTAGCTACAGGTCAGAGAGGAGACCAGACCTCTAGCTACAGGACAGAGAGGAGACTAGACCTCTAGCTACAGGTCAGAGAGGAGACCAGACCTCTAGCTACAGGACAGAGAGGAGACCAGATCTCTAGCTACAGGACAGAGAGGAGACCAGACCTCTAGCTACAGGTCAGTGAGGAGACCAGATCTCTAGCTACAGGACAGAGAGGAGACCAGACCTCTAGCTACAGGTCAGAGAGGAGACCAGACCTCTAGCTACAGGACAGAGAGGAGAACAGACCTCTAGCTACAGGACAGAGAGGAGACCAGACCTTTAGCTACAGGACAGAGAGGAGACTAGACCTCTAGCTACAGGACAGAGAGGAGACCAGACCTCTAGCTACAGGACAGAGAGGAGACCAGACCTCTAGCTACAGGTCAGAGAGGAGACTAGACCTCTAGCTACAGGACAGAGAGGAGACCAGACCTCTAGCTACAGGTCAGAGAGGAGACCAGACCTCTAGCTACAGGTCAGAGAGGAGACTAGACCTCCAGCTACAGGACAGAGAGGAGACCAGACCTCTAGCTACAGGACAGAGAGGAGACTAGACCTCTAGCTACAGGACAGAGAGGAGACCAGACCTCTAGCTACAGGTCAGAGAGGAGACCAGACCTCTAGCTACAGGTCAGAGAGGAGACTAGACCTCCAGCTACAGGACAGAGAGGAGAATAGACCTCTAGCTACAGGACAGAGAGGAGACTAGACCTCTAGCTACAGGTCAGAGAGGAGACTAGACCTCTAGCTACAGGACAGAGAGGAGACCAGACCTCTAGCTACAGGTCAGAGAGGAGACCAGACCTCTAGCTACAGGTCAGAGAGGAGACTAGACCTCTGGCTACAGGTCAGAGAGGAGACTAGACCTCTAGCTACAGGTCAGAGAGGAGACAAGACCTCTAGCTACAGGTCAGAGAGGAGACTAGACCTCTAGCTACAGGACAGAGAGGAGACCAGACCTCTAGCTACAGGACAGAGAGGAGACCAGATCTCTAGCTACAGGTCAGCGAGGAGACCAGATCTCTAGCTACAGGACAGAGAGGAGACTAGACCTCTAGGTACAGGTCAGAGAGGAGACCAGACCTCTAGCTACAGGCCAGAGAGGAGACTAGACCTCTAGCTACAGGTCAGAGAGGAGACCAGAACCTCTAGCTACAGGTCAGAGAGGAGACCAGACCTCTAGCTACAGGACAGAGAGGAGACCAGACCTCTAGCTACAGGTCAGAGAGGAGACTAGACCTCTAGCTACAGGACAGAGAGGAGACCAGACCTCTAGCTACAGGTCAGAGAGGAGACTAGACCTCTAGCTACAGGTCAGAGAGGAGACTAGACCTCTAGCTACAGGGCAGAGAGGAGACCAGACCTCTAGCTACAGGTCAGAGAGGAGACTAGACCTCTGGCTACAGGTCAGAGAGGAGACCAGACCTCTAGCTACAGGTCAGAGAGGAGACTAGACCTCTAGCTACAGGACAGAGAGGAGACTAGACTTCTAGCTACAGGACAGAGAGGAGACTAGACCTCTAGCTACAGGTCAGAGAGGAGACTAGACCTCTAGCTACAGGACAGAGAGGAGACCAGACCTCTAGCTACAGGTCAGAGAGGAGACTAGGACTCTAGCTACAGGTCAGAGAGGAGACTAGACCTCTAGTTACAGGTCAGAGAGGAGACTAGACCTCTAGCTACAGGTCAGAGAGGAGACAAGACCTCTAGCTACAGGTCAGAGAGGAGACTAGACCTCTAGCTACAGGACAGAGAGGAGACCAGACCTCTAGCTACAGGACAGAGAGGAGACCAGATCTCTAGCTACAGGTCAGCGAGGAGACCAGATCTCTAGCTACAGGACAGAGAGGAGACTAGACCTCTAGGTACAGGTCAGAGAGGAGACCAGACCTCTAGCTACAGGCCAGAGAGGAGACTAGACCTCTAGCTACAGGTCAGAGAGGAGACCAGAACCTCTAGCTACAGGTCAGAGAGGAGACCAGACCTCTAGCTACAGGACAGAGAGGAGACCAGACCTCTAGCTACAGGTCAGAGAGGAGACTAGACCTCTAGCTACAGGACAGAGAGGAGACCAGACCTCTAGCTACAGGTCAGAGAGGAGACTAGACCTCTAGCTACAGGTCAGAGAGGAGACTAGACCTCTAGCTACAGGACAGAGAGGAGACCAGACCTCTAGCTACAGGTCAGAGAGGAGACTAGACCTCTGGCTACAGGTCAGAGAGGAGACCAGACCTCTAGCTACAGGTCAGAGCGGAGACTAGACCTCTAGCTACAGGACAGAGAGGAGACTAGACTTCTAGCTACAGGACAGAGAGGAGACTAGACCTCTAGCTACAGGTCAGAGAGGAGACTAGACCTCTAGCTACAGGACAGAGAGGAGACCAGACCTCTAGCTACAGGTCAGAGAGGAGACTAGGACTCTAGCTACAGGTCAGAGAGGAGACTAGACCTCTAGTTACAGGTCAGAGAGGAGACTAGACCTCTAGCTACAGGTCAGAGAGGAGACAAGACCTCTAGCTACAGGTCAGAGAGGAGACTAGACCTCTAGCTACAGGACAGAGAGGAGACCAGACTTCTAGCTACAGGACAGAGAGGAGACCAGACCTCTAGCTACAGGTCAGAGAGGAGACTAGACCTCTAGCTACAGGACAGAGAGGAGACCAGACCTCTAGCAACAGGTCAGAGAGGAGACTAGACCTCTAGCTACAGGTCAGAGAGGAGACTAGACCTCTGGCTACAGGTCAGAGAGGAGACTAGACCTCTAGCTACAGGTCAGAGAGGAGACTAGACCTCTAGCTACAGGTCAGAGAGGAGACCAGACCTCTAGCTACAGGTCAGAGAGGAGACTAGACCTCTAGCTACAGGACAGAGAGGAGACTAGACCTCTAGCTACAGGACAGAGAGGAGACTAGACCTCTAGCTACAGGTCAGAGAGGAGACTAGACCTCTAGCTACAGGACAGAGAGGAGACCAGACCTCTAGCTACAGGTCAGAGAGGAGACTAGGACTCTAGCTACAGGTCAGAGAGGAGACTAGACCTCTAGTTACAGGTCAGAGAGGAGACTAGACCTCTAGCTACAGGTCAGAGAGGAGACAAGACCTCTAGCTACAGGTCAGAGAGGAGACTAGACCTCTAGCTACAGGACAGAGAGGAGACCAGACTTCTAGCTACAGGACAGAGAGGAGACCAGATCTCTAGCTACAGGTCAGCGAGGAGACCAGATCTCTAGCTACAGGACAGAGAGGAGACTAGACCTCTAGCTACAGGTCAGAGAGGAGACCAGACCTCTAGCTACAGGACAGAGAGGAGACCAGATCTCTAGCTACAGGTCAGAGAGGAGACCAGACCTCTAGCTACAGGTCAGAGAGGAGACCAGACCTCTAGCTACAGGACAGAGAGGAGACTAGACCTCTAGCTACAGGTCAGAGAGGAGACCAGACCTCTAGCTACAGGACAGAGAGGAGACCAGATCTCTAGCTACAGGACAGAGAGGAGACCAGACCTCTAGCTACAGGTCAGTGAGGAGACCAGATCTCTAGCTACAGGACAGAGAGGAGACCAGACCTCTAGCTACAGGTCAGAGAAGAGACCAGACCTCTAGCTACAGGACAGAGAGGAGAACAGACCTCTAGCTACAGGACAGAGAGGAGACCAGACCTCTAGCTACAGGACAGAGAGGAGACTAGACCTCTAGCTACAGGACAGAGAGGAGACCAGACCTCTAGCTACAGGACAGAGAGGAGACCAGACCTCTAGCTACAGGTCAGAGAGGAGACTAGACCTCTAGCTACAGGACAGAGAGGAGACCAGACCTCTAGCTACAGGTCAGAGAGGAGACCAGACCTCTAGCTACAGGTCAGAGAGGAGACTAGACCTCCAGCTACAGGACAGAGAGGAGACCAGACCTCTAGCTACAGGACAGAGAGGAGACTAGACCTCTAGCTACAGGACAGAGAGGAGACCAGACCTCTAGCTACAGGTCAGAGAGGAGACCAGACCTCTAGCTACAGGTCAGAGAGGAGACTAGACCTCCAGCTACAGGACAGAGAGGAGACTAGACCTCTAGCTACAGGACAGAGAGGAGACTAGACCTCTAGCTACAGGTCAGAGAGGAGACTAGACCTCTAGCTACAGGACAGAGAGGAGACCAGACCTCTAGCTACAGGTCAGAGAGGAGACCAGACCTCTAGCTACAGGTCAGAGAGGAGACTAGACCTCTGGCTACAGGTCAGAGAGGAGACTAGACCTCTAGCTACAGGTCAGAGAGGAGACAAGACCTCTAGCTACAGGTCAGAGAGGAGACTAGACCTCTAGCTACAGGACAGAGAGGAGACCAGACCTCTAGCTACAGGACAGAGAGGAGACCAGATCTCTAGCTACAGGTCAGCGAGGAGACCAGATCTCTAGCTACAGGACAGAGAGGAGACTAGACCTCTAGGTACAGGTCAGAGAGGAGACCAGACCTCTAGCTACAGGCCAGAGAGGAGACTAGACCTTTAGCTACAGGTCAGAGAGGAGACCAGAACCTCTAGCTACAGGTCAGAGAGGAGACCAGACCTCTAGCTACAGGACAGAGAGGAGACCAGACCTCTAGCTACAGGTCAGAGAGGAGACTAGACCTCTAGCTACAGGACAGAGAGGAGACCAGACCTCTAGCTACAGGTCAGAGAGGAGACTAGACCTCTAGCTACAGGTCAGAGAGGAGACTAGACCTCTAGCTACAGGACAGAGAGGAGACCAGACCTCTAGCTACAGGTCAGAGAGGAGACTAGACCTCTGGCTACAGGTCAGAGAGGAGACCAGACCTCTAGCTACAGGTCAGAGAGGAGACTAGACCTCTAGCTACAGGACAGAGAGGAGACTAGACTTCTAGCTACAGGACAGAGAGGAGACTAGACCTCTAGCTACAGGTCAGAGAGGAGACTAGACCTCTAGCTACAGGACAGAGAGGAGACCAGACCTCTAGCTACAGGTCAGAGAGGAGACTAGGACTCTAGCTACAGGTCAGAGAGGAGACTAGACCTCTAGTTACAGGTCAGAGAGGAGACTAGACCTCTAGCTACAGGTCAGAGAGGAGACAAGACCTCTAGCTACAGGTCAGAGAGGAGACTAGACCTCTAGCTACAGGACAGAGAGGAGACCAGACTTCTAGCTACAGGACAGAGAGGAGACCAGACCTCTAGCTACAGGTCAGAGAGGAGACCAGATCTCTAGCTACAGGACAGAGAGGAGACTAGACCTCTAGCTACAGGACAGAGAGGAGACCAGACATCTAGCTACAGGTCAGAGAGGAGACCAGACCTCTAGCTACAGGACAGAGAGGAGACCAGACCTCTAGCTACAGGACAGAGAGGAGACCAGACCTCTAGCTACAGGTCAGAGAGGAGACTAGACCTCTAGCTACAGGATAGAGAGGAGACCAGACCTCTAGCTACAGGACAGAGAGGAGACCAGACCTCTAGCTACAGGACAGAGAGGAGACCAGACCTCTAGCTACAGGACAGAGAGGAGACTAGACCTCTAGCTACAGGACAGAGAGGAGACCAGACCTCTAGCTACAGGACAGAGAGGAGACCAGACCTCTGGCTACAGGTCAGAGAGGAGACCAGATCTCTAGCTACAGGTCAGAGAGGAGACCAGATCTCTAGCTACAGGTCAGAGAGGAGACCAGACCTCTAGCTACAGGTCAGAGAGGAGACCAGACCTCTAGCTACAGCTCAGAGAGGAGACCAGACCTCTAGCTACAGGACAGAGAGGAGACCAGACCTCTAGCTACAGGTCAGAGAGGAGACTAGACCTCTAGCTACAGGACAGAGAGGAGACCAGACCTCTAGCTACAGGACAGAGAGGAGACTAGACCTCTAGCTACAGGACAGAGAGGAGACCAGACCTCTAGCTACAGGACAGAGAGGAGACTAGACCTCTAGCTACAAGTCAGAGAGGAGACCAGACTTCTAGCTACAGGACAGAGAGGAGACCAGACCTCTAGCTACATGACAGAGAGGAGACCAGACCTCTAGCTACAGGACAGAGAGGAGACTAGACCTCTAGCTACAGGACAGAGAGGAGACTAGACCTCTAGCTACAGGACAGAGAGGAGACTAGACCTCTAGCTACAGGACAGAGAGTAGACCAGACCTCTAGCTACAGGTCAGAGAGGAGACCAGACCTCTAGCTACAGGTCAGAGAGGAGACCAGACCTCTAGCTACAGGACAGAGAGGAGACTAGACCTCTAGCTACAGGTCAGAGAGGAGACTAGACCTCTAGCTACAGGACAGAGAGGAGACCAGACCTCTAGCTACAGGTCAGAAAGGAGACCAGACCTCTAGCTACAGGACAGAGAGGAGACCAGACCTCTAGCTACAAGTCAGAGAGGAGACTAGACCTCTAGCTACAGGTCAGAGAGGAGACTAGACCTCTAGCTATAGGTCAGAGAGGAGACTAGACCTCTAGCTACAGGACAGAGAGGAGACCAGACCTCTAGCTACAGGACAGAGAGGAGACCAGACCTCTAGCTACAAGTCAGAGAGGAGACCAGACCTCTAGCTACAGGTCAGAGAGGAGACAAGACCTCTAGCTACAGGACAGAGAGGAGACCAGACCTCTAGCTACAGGTCAGAGAGGAGACTAGACTTCTAGCTACAGGACAGAGAGGAGACCAGACTTCTAGCTACAGGACAGAGAGGAGACCAGACCTCTAGCTACAAGTCAGAGAGGAGACCAGACTTCTAGCTACAGGACAGAGAGGAGACCAGACCTCTAGCTACAGGACAGAGAGGAGACCAGACCTCTAGCTACAGGACAGAGAGGAGACCAGACCTCTAGCTACAGGTCAGAGAGGAGACCAGACCTCTTGCTACAGGACAGAGAGGAGACCAGATCTCTAGCTACAGGACAGAGAGGAGACCAGACCTCTAGCTACAGGACAGAGAGGAGACCAGACCTCTAGCTACAGGACAGAGAGGAGACCAGACCTCTAGCTACAGGACAGAGAGGAGACCAGACCTCTAGCTACAGGACAGAGAGGAGACCAGATCTCTAGCTACAGGTCAGAGAGGAGACCAGACCTCTAGCTACAGGACAGAGAGGAGACCAGACCTCTAGCTACAGGACAGAGAGGAGACCAGACCTCTAGCTACAGGTCAGAGAGGAGACCAGACTTCTAGCTACAGGACAGAGAGGAGACTAGACCTCTAGCTACAGGACAGAGAGGAGACTATACCTCTAGCTACAGGACAGACAGGAGACCAGACCTCTAGCTACAGGACAGAGAGGAGACCAGACCTCTAGCTACAGGACAGAGAGGAGACTAGACCTCTAGCTACAGGACAGAGAGGAGACTAGACCTCTAGCAGGGAAGTAACAGAGATCAATAGGAAGGGAGAGAGGGAAGAGCTAGGCAGCACTAATGGATCTGCCTACAGCCGGTCCTCTAGTCTGGTGGGAGCCTCTGGCCTAACGTTGACACACACACCCTCACTCGCAAACTTCAGGAGGCTCTTCTAGTATCATTTTAAGTCTTGCTGATCTACCAGAATCTTTGCTGTAAGGAAACTTTTCTATACAACATCTGTCACGTATGACCTTCACTCTTCAGTTTTCCACCACAGAATAAGTTATGAAATTGTCTTGTTAGGGAAGTATTTCGGTAAGAAAGTCTCCTATCGAGAGTACCCAATGTCCAGGTCACTCACACCTCAGTTCAGTACCACATACCTCCTCTCCCTGCACCTGAGAGAACCCAATGTCCAGGTCACTCACACCTCAGTACAGTACCACATACCTCCTCTCCCTGCACCTGAGAGAACCCAATGTCCAGGTCACTCACACCTCAGTACAGTACCACATACCTCCTCTCCCTGCACCTGAGAGAACCCAATGTCCAGCTCATGCGGCATCTGAATGTGGTCACTGGTGAATGTGACGGGGACCAGTAGCAGGTTCTTCCCCCGGTTCACACAGACCCTTGATGACGTCATCAGTCTGAGGGCTCAGCCACTGAATTGGATCCACCTTAGGGAGGCCAACAAATGGTTAATAAAAGATCCACTTGGTGTTAAACTTCTAACTTTGTGAGGTTTCAGATCTTAAACCTGGTGAGGTGAGGACAATTACAAGTACCTGTTGATGACCACAGGGTGGCACTGTTAGTCTACATCTTTCACATCAGATGCTGTCTGCTCAGTCAGCCCTGGGGTCATATCTGTCAACGGCCTCCGCCCTGGGGTCATATCCGTCAATGGCTTCAGCCCTGGGGTCATATCCGTCAATGGCCTCAGCCCTGGGGTCATATCCGTCAACGGCCTCCGCCCTGGGGTCATTTCAAAATCAAATCACATTTTATTTGTCACATGCACCGAATACAACAGGTGTAGGTAGACCTTACAGTAAACGCTTACTTACAAGCCCTTAACCAACAATGCAGGTTTAAGAAAATACCAACAACCAAAAAAAGTAAGAGATAAGAATAACAAATAAGTAAAGAGGTACAGAGTCAATGTGTGGGAATAGGTTTTGTCGTGCCCTCGTCCGTCAATGGCCTCAGCCCTGTAACAGCTGTGTTGCATCACCCCTGTTGGCTAAGCCTTTTCACTACAACAATACACAACAGTGACAATACAGTCCTGAAAGACTACCTAGCCATAGGCTCAGTGTGTGTTCACCCTGAACTAGAAATGCGTTATCAAAACAAATTGGTTACGTACACAGGATTGCAGATGTTATGGCAGGTGCAGTGAAATGCTTGTTACTAGCTCCTAACAGTATCATAGCCCCATAGGACTCTCGCTCTGTGGGACACACACAGAGAGAACAAAAATGTAAAAATGCAACAATTTCAAAAGATTTCACTGAGTTACAGTTCAGGCTGTGAAGTAACAACATTTAGAAAAAGTCAAGGGGTCTGAATACTTTCCAAATGCACTGCCTGAACAGTACCAGTCAAAAGTGGACACACCTACTCACGCAAGGGTTTTTTCTTTATTTTTTACTATTTTCTACATTGTAGAATAATAGTGATGACGTCAAAACTATGTAATAACACATATGGAAAAATGTTACCAAAAGTGTTAAACAAATCAAAATATATTTTATTTATATTCTTCAAAGTAGCCATCCTTCGCCTTGATGGCAGCTTTGCACACACTTGACATTCTCTCAACCAGCTTCACCTGGAATGCTTTTCCAAGAGTCTTGAAGGAGTTCTCACATATGCTGAGCACTTGTTGGCTGCTTTTCCTTCCCTCTGTGGTCCAACTCATCCCAAACCATCTCAATTGGGTTGAGGTCAGGTGACTGTGGAGGCCAGGTCATATGATGCAGCACTCCATCACTCTCCTTCTTGGTCAAATAGCCCTTACACAGCCTGGAGTTGTGTTGGGTCATTTTCCTGTTGAAAAACAAACGATAGTCCCACTAGGCACAAACCAGATGGGATGGCGTATCGCTGCAGAATGCTGTGGTAGCCATGCTGGTTAAATGTGAATTGAAATCTAAATAAATCACCGACATTGTCACCAGAAAAGCACCCCACACCATAACACCTCCTCCTCCATGTTTCACGGTGGGAACTACACGAGGAGATCCGTTCACCTACTCTGAGTTTCAAAGACACGGCAATTGGAACCAAAAATCTCAAATATGGATTCAGACCAAAGGACAGATTTCCACCGGTCTAATGTCCATTGCTCGTGCTTCTTGGCCCAAGCAAGTCTCTTCTTCTTATTGGTGTCCTTTAAGTAGCGGGTTCTTTGCAGTAATTCGACCATGAAGACCTGATTCACTTAGTCTCCTTTGAACAGTTGATGTTGAGATGTGTCTTTTACTTGAACTCTGTGAAGCATTTATTTGAGCTACAATTTCTAAGGCTGGTAACTCTAATGAACTTATCCTCTGCAGCAGAGGTAACTCTGGGTTATTTCTCTTTGCTTATTTGAGCCGTTCTTGCCATAATATGGACTTGGTCTTTTAGCAAAGAGGGCTATCTTCTGTATACCACCCCTACCTTGTCACAACACAACTGATTGGCTCAAACGCAATAAAAGGAAAGAAATTATAGAAATTAACTTTGAACAAGGCACATCTGTTAATTGAAATGCATTCCAGGTGACTACCTCATGAAGCTGGTTGAGAGAATGCCAAGAGTGTGCAAAGCTGTCATCAAGGGTGGCTACTTTGAAGAATCTAAAATCTAAAATAAATGTTGATTTGTTTAACCCTTTTCTGTTTACATGATTCCATGTGTTAGTTTTGATGTCTTCACTATTATTATACAATGAAAATAGTAAAAATAAAGAAAAACCCTGGAATGAGTAGGTGTGTCCAAACTTTTGACTGGTTCTATATACATATATATACACAAACAAACACAAAATGGTATGTATAGACAGTAGTTATATAGGATGGTGTGTATAGACAGTAGTTATATAGGATGGTGTGTATAGACAGTATAGACAGTAGTTATATAGGATGGTGTGTATAGACAGTAGTTATATAGGATTGTGTGTATAGACAGTAGTTATATAGGATGGTGTGTATAGACAGTAGTTATATAGGATGGTGTGTATAGACAGTAGTTATATAGGATGGTGTGAATAGACAGTATAGACAGTAGTTATATAGGATGGTGTGTATAGACAGTAGTTATATAGGATGGTGTGTATAGACAGTAGTTATATAGGATGGTGTGAATAGACAGTATAGACAGTAGTTATATAGGATGGTGTGTATAGACAGTATAGACAGTAGTTATATAGGATGGTGTGTATAGACAGTAGTTATATAGGATGGTGTGTATATACAGTAGTTATATAGGATGGTGTGTATAGACAGTAGTTATATAGGATGGTGTGAATAGACAGTAGTTATATAGGATGGTGTGTATAGACAGTAGTTATATAGGATGGTGTGTATAGACAGTATGGACAGTAGTTATATAGGATGGTGTGTATAGACAGTATAGACAGTAGTCATATAGGATGGTGTGTATAGACAGTAGTTATATAGGATGGTGTGTATAGACAGTAGTTATATAGGATGGTGTGTATAGACAGTAGTTATATAGGATGGTGTGTATAGACAGTATAGACAGTAGTTATATAGGATGGTGTGTATAGACAGTAGTTATATAGGATGGTGTGTATAGACAGTATGGACAGTAGTTATATAGGATGGTGTGTATAGACAGTAGTTATATAGGATGGTGTGTATAGACAGTAGTTATATAGGATGGTGTGTATAGACAGTATAGACAGTAGTTATATAGGATGGTGTGTATAGACAGTATGGACAGTAGTTATATAGGATGGTGTGTATAGACAGTATGGACAGTATGTGAATAGAAAAGGTGTGTACAGCAGTAGTTTTATTGGATGAACCATGACTAAAATTCAGTATATACACATCTGAAATCAGTATAACAGTATGTAAACATTAAAAGTGACTCGTGTTCCATGACAACCTACTGCGCATTCGTGAGGTATTCAGACACCTTGACCTGTTCCACATTTCGTTACGTTAAAGTCTTATTATAAAATTGATTGAAAAATGAATTGAATCACAAAAAGAAAACAGATTTTTAGAAGTGTTTGCAAAATGTATAAAAATAAATTAATAAAACAGAAGTACCTTATTTACGTAAGTATTCAGACCCTTTACCTTGACACTCGAAATTGAGCTCAGGTGCTTCCTGTTTCCATTGATTCCATTACAGTTGGTTTGTGATGTTATTCAAAGGCAGCTTTTCCAATTGAAACTTGCGCTTAAAATGAAAGGAAAACCAAGTTGATGATCTTCCCCGAAAGTGAACAGATGGAGTCACTTGCAGACTTGAACTATAAGCAAATTTATAGGTTCACCTCCTATAAATATCTTGGTATTTGTTTAGATGAAAAGCTGAATTTTAAATAGCACATTGATAACGTTACCAAGAAAATTGAAGCTAAAATTGGATTTCTATTTCAGGAACAAATCTTGCTTTTCAATGTTAGACAGAAAATCTTGTTCAAAGTATATATATATATATTTAAATCAGTGCTGGATGATGGTGATATTGTTTATATGCAGGCCTCAGCAAGTACCTTGAAAAAACAACAACTCTGGACACGGTGTATGATGGTGCTTTAACATCTATTACCAACGCTAGATCACTTACCCATCACTGTGATCTGTACGCTGTGGTGCAATGTACCTCTCTCTCCACCAGGAGGCGAAACCACCGCTACACTTTAATGTGTACAAAGCATTGATGGAACAACTGCCTTTGTTTCTCTGTTCCTTACTGACCAGATCAGTCACTCAATATAGTCTTCGTTCACAGTCGCTGCTGTCCTTGTCTGTTCCTCAAGGCTTTAACTGAGAAAGGGAAACATTTTTCCCATAATGCCCTTTCATCCTGGATCATGCTTCAAAATATATATTTTTTTTAAAGTTAGGGGAGTTGGTGTCCTTGCCTGTTTTTTAACACTCTGATCGACAACACTGTTTGAGATAAGTACAGTTGTTTCTAGTCTTCAACTGTATCTTTAACTTGTGACACTGTCTTTGGTGTGTATTTGGTATTTTTCTGTAATGTTTTATGGACACGCTGCCATTTCCCTGTTTTGCCTTCTTGCCAGGACGCCCTCGTAAAAGAGTTTTTTAACCTCACAGCGGGTTTACCTGGTTAAATAAAAAAATTAATGGATCATCCTTGAGATCATTCTCTACAACTTGATTGGAGTCCACCTATGGTAAATTATATTGATTGAACATGATTTGGAAAGGCAAACATGTTGACAGTGCATGTCAGAGCAAAAACCAAGCCCTGAGGTCGAAGGAATTGTCCGTAGAGCTCCGATACAGGATTGTGTCGAGGTACAGATCTGGGGAAGGGTACCAAAACATTTCTGCAGCATTGAAGGTCCCCAAGAACACAGTGGCCTCCATCATTCTTAAATGGAAGAAGTTTTGAAGCCCCAAGACTTTTCCTAGAGCTGGCTGCCCGGCCAAACTGAGCAATCGTGGGAGAAGGACATTGGTCAGGAAGGTGACCAAGAACCCGATGGTCACTGACAGAGTTCCTCTGTGGAGATGCAAGAACCTTCCAGAAGGACCACCACCTCAGAAGCACTCCACCAATCAGGCCTTTATGGTAGAGTGGCCAGATGGAAGCCATAATTTGCTTTGACTCGTGATCCATAGGCCTACATAAGCATTTGCAGGGGCACAGCAAAAAAGAAACTCAGCCAAGAATGAGGCAGTTCTTCACACTAAAATGTCTCACTCACTCGTGTTCTGACTGCTCCCTCTACACAGGCATCCTGAGTGTGCACACAAGCTCCAATTTAGGCCTACAGAAATACATCGAACTGATGGCATACACAAAATACATTTCTTGCCAAATGACAAGTTTAATCACAAATGTAAAAATGGGCTGGTTGATTGAAGTAGAGAAAGATGTTCCAACAATAAGCTGCAGTTTTGGAATAATTACATCACCGTTTATTCAAAATCCTAACGTCGCTGAGCCTCACATTAAACGGCTGTGTTTCCTGTAGCTGTGTTGTGTTGTAGTGGTGTGCACACTAAACGATGCAGCACACGACGGGGGTCACGCTACATTATTCTTCACTTGGTCATTATGATTCTCGATACCACGCGGTCTCACGAAAACAACGTGATTATTGGGCTTCCCGAGTGGCGCAGCGGTCTAAGGCACTGCATCTCAGTGCTAGAGGCGTCACTACAGAACCTGGTTCGATTCCAGGCTGTATCACAAAAGGGCCGTGATTGGGAGTCCAATAGGGCGGTGCTCAATTGGCCCATTATCGTTAGGTTTTGGCCTTCATTGTAAATAAGAATTTGTTCTTAACTGACTTGCCTAGTTAAATAAAGGATTGTATTTAACGTATCTACCAACGAGCTGTGGCTCAAAGCAGCCTCAAACGTTTTCAGTAAGACATTCGCGCTTGCCATACAGAGTTGAAATATCTAGCCGACATTTTTACTTGAATAGCATTGCTTTGGTTAAGGACAAGTACAAAAGCTTACTAGTTGTAGTTATCGCTCCTGCTACTCTACACATTCTGGGTGATGCGAAACAACGGCATCAGCCCATTGGCTTCTACTCTGGCGAGCTGTTATTGGTCCCCGTTCCCTCGTTCCCCGTTGGTCCCCGTCCCCGTTCTCAAAACGTGTCGTTGCACATCTCACACTACAAGAGTATTGAAGATTGTGCCGATAAAAATCAAACGTTTGAACATTTTGGGATGTCTGGGACTGAAAAAGAATAAAAAAAGAGAGAGATCCGTAGCCCTCATTTGAGTCACTGATCCACTCACATTAAACGAGCGTCGGTGACAGACGCGCGCCCCGAGTAGGCAACGACACGGGGATCGTCTCCGATGTCAAAAACGTGTCTGTCCGTGACAGCTAAATAAGCCTGGATTCGAACCAGGGTAGTAGTAGTAGTGACACTGAGATACAGTGCCTTAGACCGCTGCGCCACTCGGGAGCAAACATGACCTAAATGTTGATTGACTGACTTGGTCCCACATCCTCATCACTGTAGTCATGGGCCTACTATATTAGGTTATAGAGTTGGGACCCAGGCATGATGAACTCCCCACAGAAAAACATTCGAACAGCGTCATCGTAGTAGCACATACGGTATACATTTATTGGCAGACATATTGTATTTGCTGGACAGCATGAATTGCAAGTTGTCAAAAAACCCTTAAAATTAGTAGATTTGTGTCTCGTATCCTGAAATAATCCTCATCCTAATTGATATATTTCTTAATTCCATTCTTTTACTTTTAAGGTTGTGAATTGTTAGATATTGCTGCACTGTTAAGAGTTTCGCTACACCTGTAATAACATCTGCTAAACATTTGTACGTGACAAATAAAATGTGATTTGATTAATTAAGTGATGATTAATTAAGTGATTTCGTCTTTAGTTCTCAAGCGTTGTAAGTTGGTCTCCTGCTGTGTAATAGGATGATAGGCTTCATCCCAAATGGCACCCAAGTAGTGCACTACTTTTTTACCAGATTAATATGAACCCTGGTCAAAAGAAGTGCACTATACAGTGAATAAGTTGCCATTTGGGACGTAGCCTTGGTCTGTTTACAGTGCAATCTAGCTGCAGACAGAGGGCCAGGGCGGGTAGTTGGTAGTTTAGGGTCGGCAGCGCTGGATGAAGCGAGGGTAGAGACACACGTCTCTGATGTGGTGTCTGTTCAGCAGCCAGGTTAGAAACCTCTCCAAGCCCAGCCCGTAGCCACCATGGGGACAGGTCCCATACTTCCTCTGGAAGAGACAACAACGTTAAACATTAGTAACACAACTATACCATCCCAAACTACTCTCAACAGTTTGTGTGAAGGATGTGATCAGGACAACAGAAAAACAAGAATTTGACTAGTGGATAGGTCCGTTTCAATGATATAAGACATTATGAAACTGACAGCGTCGATGAATGCCCAAATCAGACTTGTCTCATTGTGTATTATTTCATCTGAGACGTATTGTGAAAGAGAAACGGTTTTTAAATCAAAAGTGGTGATTGTGAAACCAATGGAAACGGTAAACAGTTTTCCTTCAAATCACAGGAGAGGCGACGCAATGCAAGCTTCGCTTTTCCCAGGATGGTGGAGGTGGCAAATAAAACTCTCTCGAATTGGAGTAAACATTGTAGAGGTAAGATAACTAGGTAGCCAGGAATTAGACATGTTGTTGTTGCTGTGGATGACCTCAGCTGTCAGTATAGCCGTCTATTGCCCCGTTACATTTCATTACGCAGTACGTCATCTTCACGGAGTCTTGGCCCGCTACTGTAATTATTGTCATTATTTCACCACTACGGCCTATTTATTGCCTTTACCTCCCTAATCTTACTTCATTTGCACACACTGTACATATTTCTCTACTGTATTATTGACTGTATGTTTGTTTTATTCCATGTGTAACTCTGTGTTGTTATATGTTGTCAAACTGCTTTGTTTTATCTTGGCCAGGTCGCAATTGTAAATGAGAACTTGTTCTCAACTAACCTCCCTGGTTAAATAAAGGTGACATATAACTACTAAATACTTTACGGACAAGTGTAGTGTCTGTAATGCAAGATGGGGAGCACGTCTCTCGTTAGAGATCGCATTTATTTTTGGGAGATCTTTTCATTCAAGACAGGATAAGGTGATAAAACATTTGTTTAATTACTTCTTCCTCAACTTGTTTCTAACTTTATAGCAAGTCAAGCTAGCTTGACTTAATAATTGACCAAAAAAATAAAAACCACCATTACCATCACAATAAACTTAAAACGGGAGGCAACAGTCATGTAATATAAATTGGCTTGACAGCCAACATGTATGATTTAAGATTACTATTAAAATAGTACTCACTTATAGGAGTGGGTAGTTGTTCACAAGTTGCTAGCTATCCCATGAAGCCATCACTGAAAACCAGGTATTTTCATCCTGTGTGGTTTGGTAACTTCCTGTTCTTTAATTAAAGGACTACTGGGACTTGAAGACGACGAATCCAATTTGTTGCATTACCGCCACCTACTAGACTGGAGTACAACTCCCTTACACTTTGCTTGATAGATAAAATGTAATAAATAAATACCCTACCATCTAACACTACACTCACTAATTTCAAAATTGTATAAAATCTAATTAATACTACCCTATTCCACTAATTAAATGTATTTATTCCTACCTCATATTATCCTGAAAGGATGCGACATCACCACTTAACACACCCTGTAACTCTGCTGTCAAGTCTCGCACACCCAAATACCTCTCTGCAGCTGCCACCACAACCTCCATTTTCTGCGACTTCCATTCCACCCCTGCAGTACAATTGATAACCATTGCTATAAATGCTAAAAATCCAATCTTACTGAACCTTATATCACTTTTTGGCTTATCCGTCTGTACTGGTATATCTCTACTACTCCACCCCCTTAACACACCTTCCTCTACTTTCTTCACTGCCTCAGCATATGACAACTTCTGCACTACTCCATCCCTGGAAACCTCAACCTGCCTCTCTCTCACACGGGACATTTCTGATCCCCAGCTACATGGGCACCCCTACAATTAACACATTCCACTACTTTCCCCAGTACTACACATTCCTTTGTCTCGTGCCCTTCTGCACACTTCTGCACACCTTGGACCCTTCCCTCCTACACACTGCTGCCACTTGCCCATAAGCTTGGCACCTGTAACATCGTAATGTATTAGGCACATACACTCCTACAGGATAACTTGTATATCCTAACTTCACTTTGTCAGGCAAAGACTCAACTTCAAAACTCAAAACAGACAACGACTCTTCTGTTTCCTCACTCTCCCCACCCTGTCTGAGTCTCCCCACCCTGTCTGAGTCTCCCCACCCTGTCTGCATCGCATCAAACTACGAGCATCACAATACACCGGGAATCTTTCCCCTCAGCTGGTCAACCTTTATATTTACTGCTAACCCAGTTATCACTCATTTCATTGGTGCCCTTTTCTTGAGAGCGAAACAATTCACTTTTCTTGCCCCGATTTGTTTTACTCCCGAGAGCCTTCTCCCTCTGACCAGCGGAAACACAAACAATTATCACTAGACCATTTCTGGTTACCTTCACCAATTCCACAGCACCCAACTCTGTTTTTCCCCACCCACCGTGAAACCAGAAATGGATCAGCCAAAAGGTAAGACTTCACTCCTACTGTCACAGACTCATCTTTATCAAATCAAATGTATTTGTCACATACACATGGTTAGCAGGTGTTAATGCAAGTGTAGAGAAATGCTTGTATAAAAAAAGCAAAATACTGCATAGTTTCCTAGGAACGCGAAGCGAGGCGGCCATCTCTGTCGGCGCCGGAAGCTTTATCCTGACCCTCGGTGCAAGCCTTCGGGCTCTGATAACGTCACCTCACCTACCACCTCTGATACTTCGCCCTCATTCACTTCCATTTCTCCTCCTCCTGTCTTCAGCTCCCTCTGCTTACACTTTCTACCATTCTTCTTTAACAAACCATCTCCCTTTATTCACCATTCTAATCGACTCAAGCTCACCCTCTTCGTCCCTCGCTCTCCACTTTCATTCATTCCTCCTCCGTTTTGCCAAGTACACGTCTCCTCTTGATAATACTGCATTACTCCTAACACCCATCTCGTTCCCGCCTTCTCCAGGGACTCCATTTCCCCCTGAAGACGACGCAAAGTTTGAATAATTTCTTAGTATGCGGCGTCAGTCTTGCAACGAAGCCTTCGACCTCAAGGGGGCGTTGCATTTCCAGTCCGTTGTGGACGTCCCCATTGATATGAATGACACGTAACGGAGTGCTTATGGGGGTAATGTGAACTAGGCTTTTACAGTTTTTCACAAATTGTTTACACACTAAAATTGGAACTTGAAACACCAAAATCACCGAAACCTGAAACTCATGTAACAAATCGCTAAACCAAGTCTGCAAAATTGCAAGCACAATTCCTGCTTTACACTCAGTTTTCAATTCTATATCATACTTTTTGCAAAAAACACTACATTAGAGCAGTTCGCTACATTAGAGCAGAACATTCCAAATTAAAATCTCTTTTGTCCCTTTGGAAAGCAACGCCAATCACAATGTCAAGCTCTATACACCAAATTGGCAACACCGGGATGTTCATAGTAGTGTTGAGCACATCAGTGTGTAGGTTGGTAGACAGATCTATTCATATGACGTGTGTCAATTTGATGCAAAAAAAAAAAAAAACATTTTGGAAAGAGATGAAACAGTTTTGAATGCAGTGTTTGCTTTTGCTAGAGATTTGTAGATGTTTGTGGTTTTGCGTTTAGAGTTTTAGGAAAATGGCCCAAAGATTCAGCAAACATGTGTAAACGATTGTGGAAACGTTAGCCTAGTTTTCTAGCATGCTACCGTTAGCAAGCTATCCTTGCAGCTAAGTTAGCAAGCTATCCTTGCAGCTAAGTTAGCTACACGGCTAACCACCACCCGATGATAGCAAGGGGCCAGGGTTCCGGTCTGGAAGCACGCTTTTGACTACAGTATTGCTTCTGTACTGCAGTTTAACTGAATCATCGCTGAGAAAGACAATTCCTATCATATTTGTGCACAAAACATCCATTGTATTAATAAAATTGTCGCTTGAGGCTGATTTATTTATTTTTATTCCCATCACTCACAGCTGAAGATATTCACGTCATATTCCTGGAACAATGAGCCAGACGTTTCCCCCAGATGTATAAATCTGAAATATCCAGATGGCATTTCCATTCACCACTAAATATGGTGATGAGAGGAAGCACAGTGGGAGACGATGGATTTTGGCCAACATTTTGCAAATATTCGATCTCTAAGATTCTGTTCACAAAACTAGAATCTGTCCCTTTGCCACAGTACATTTTCTGTTGTAAATTAGCATTACATTAATCTAAAAGCCAGAGACTTAAGTCTAACTGTGCAAGTCTACACAATAGGTACAGCTAGACATGGAACTCATCAACATTTAGACAACTTTTTAAGTCTGAGAACATCTGACAAACTCACTTCAGTCTCCGTATCTGAGAATAACAACTATGGAAAGTCTGTGTTTGGGCTATTGTAATGTCATTGATATGATGAACTAATTTGCAGAAATGTTTAATTTGTCACTATACAGATTTGGTCTACCTAAAGCATCATCTTGACACAAAGATGATTTATTCTCCATCACTGACGCCCAAAAGGTCACAAGGTACAGGGGAGCTGGATGGGTACAATTCCTGTGTGTCAGACAAGATGGACTTGCTTCATTCCTTTCCATACATAAAGAAGCTGTCCCTCAAACTGAACACAAGCCTACCTGGCTTTTGTGAGCGTTGTCTTCGGCTGTTTTGGACTGCTCTTCACGACACAGTGAGCCAGAGTTATATTCAATCAAATTCACATGTTGATTTAAAACCTGTTTAATAACCCTTTATCATGGTTGGTGTCTTGATGGATTTGTCCAAAATCATGTGACAAAAAAACAATACTTGTGTATATTGTTGTTATATATTAAGCATCAGTTAAATTAGATAACTTGAACGAAGCACTGTAAACAACGCTTAATATTTTACCGCGAACACTGCAGCTCCTCTTTTAGGCCCACCCATTTGGAAGCCAGGCCCAGCCAATCAGAATTAGTTTTTCCCAACCAAAGGGCTTTAATACAGACATACTCTTCCCCATCTCTGACGATCCTGCAGGTGAAGGTCCTGGGCTGGCGTGGTTACACGTGGTCTGCAGTTGTGAGGCCGGTTGGACGTACTGCCAAATTCACTAAAACAACCTTGGAGGCGGCTTATGGTAGAGAAATTAATATAACATTTTCTGGTAACAGCTCTGGTGGATAATCTTGCAGTTAGCATGCCAACTGCACGCTCCCTCAAAACGTTAAGACCTCTGACATTGTGTTGTGTGACATTCTTTGGTCCCCAGCACAAGGTGCACCTGTGTAATAATCATGTTTAATTAGCTTATTGATATGCCACACCAGTCAGGTGGATGGATTATCTTGACAAAGAATAAAATGTTCACTAACAATTTTCTTTTGAGAAATAAGCTTTATGGAAAGCTTGGAAAATTGGAAAATTTCTGGGATTTTCTTTTTACAGCAATGAAACCAACACTTTACATGATGCGTTTATATTTTTGTTCAGTGTACAATGACATAAGACATTTAGTAGAAAGAAAACATTACCCTACCATGAAAAAAAAAAGTTTATTTTATAATTCTTCAAAGTAGCCACCCTTTGCCTTGATGACAGCTTTGCACACTCTTGGCTTTCTCTCAACCAGCTTCATGAGGAATGCTTTTCCAACAGTCTTGAAGGGGTTCCCACATATGTTGAGCACTTGTTGGCTGCTTTTCCTTCACTCTGTGGTCCAACTCATCCGAAACCATCTCAATTGGGTTGAAGTCGGGTGATTGTGGAGGCCAGGTCATCTGATGCAGCACTCCATCACTCTCCTTCTTGGTCAAATGTCCATTGCTCGTGTTTCTTGGCCAAAGCAAGTCTCTTCTTCTTATTGGTGTCCTTTAGTAGTGGTTTCTTTGCAGCAAATCGACCATGAAGGCCTGATTCACACAGTCTCCTCTGAACAGTTGATGTTGAGATGTGTCTGTTACTTGAACTGTGTGAAGCATTTATTTGGGCTGCAATTTCTGAGGCTGGTAACTCTAATGAAATTATCCTCTGCAGCAGAGGTAACTCTGAGTCTTCCTTTCCTGTGGTGGTCCTCATGAGAGCCAGTTTCATCATAGCGCTTGATGGTTTTTGCGACTGCACTTAAAGTTGTTAAGTGAAATACATTCTAGGTGACTACCTCATGAAGCTGGTTGAAAGAATGCCAAGAGTGTGCAAAGCTGTCATCAAGGTAAAGGGTGGCAACGTTGAAGAACCTAAAATATGTTTTGATTTCTTTATTCTACAATGTAGAAAATAATAAAAATAAAGAAAACCCTTCAATGAGTAGGTGAGACTTTTGACTTGCACTGTATATTTGGGGAGATTCTCCCATTCTTCTCTGCAGATCCTCTCAAGCTCTGTCAGGTTGGATGGGGAGCATTGCTGCACAGCTATTTTCAGGTCTCTCCAGAGATGTTTGATCGGGTTCAAGTCCGGGCTCTGGCTGGGCCACTCAAGGAGATTCAGAGACTTGTACCGAATCCAGTCCTGCGTTTTCTTGGTTGTGTGTTTAGGATCGTTGTCCTGTAGAAAGGTGAACCTTCACCCCAGTCTGAGGTCCAGAGCACTCTGGATCAGGTTTTCATCAAGGATCTCTCAGTACTTTGCTCCGTTCATCTTTCCCTCGATCCTGACTAGTCTCCCAGTCCCTGCCGCTGAAAAACATCCCCAAAGCATGATGCTGCCACCTCCATGCTTCACCGTAGGGATGGTATTGGCCAGGTGATGAGCGGTGCCTGGTTTCCTCCAGAGATGACTCTTGGCATTCAGGCCAGAGAGTTCAATGTTGTTTTCATCAGACCAGAGAATCATGTTTCTCATGGTCAGAGTCCTTTAGGTGCCTTTTGGCAAACTCCAAGCGGGCTGTCATGTGCCTTTTACTGAAGATTGGCTTCCGTCTGGCCATTCTACCATAAAGGCCTGATTGATTGAGTGCGGCAGAGATGGTTGTCCTTCTGGAAGGTTCTCCCATCTCCACAGAGAAACTCTGGAGCTCTGCCAGAGTGACCATCGGGTTCTTGATCACCTCCCTGACCAAGGCCCTTCTCCTCTGATTGCTCAGTTTGGCCAGACGGCCAGCTCTAGGAAGAGTCTTGGTGGTTCCAGACTTCTTCCATTTAAGAATGATGGAGGCCACTGTGTTCTTGGGGACCTTCAATGCTGCAGACATTTTACGGTACACTTACCCAGATCTGTACCTCGACACAATCTTGTCTCAGCGCTCTACGGACAATTCCTTCGACCTCATGGCTTGGTTTTTGCTCTGACATGCACTGTCAACTGTGGGACCTTATATAGACAGGTGTGTGCCTTTCCAAATCATGTCCAATGAATTGAATTTACCACAGGTGGTCTCCAATCCAGTTGTAGAAACATCTCAAGGATGATCAATGGAAACAGGATGCACCTGAACTCAATTTAGAGTCTCACAGCAAAGAGTCTGAATACTTATGTAAATAAGGTATTTCTGTTTTTATTTTTAATACATTTACAAAAATTTCTAAAAACCTGTTTTCGCTTTGTCATTACGGGTTAATGTGTGTAGATTGTTGATTGTTTTTTTTAATCCATTTTAGAATAAGGCTGTAACGTAACAACATTTGGGAAAAAAAAAAAAAAACATTTAAAAAGTGAAGTGTTGTGAATACTTCCCGAACGCTGTAAAGGAGTTATGGGCCAATTTACACACACACTCACACACACACACACACACACACACACACACACACACACACACACACACACACACACACACACACACACACACACACACACACACACACACACACACACACACACACACACACACACACACACACACACACACACACACACACACACACACACACACACACACACACACACACACACACACACACACACACACACACACACATATGCCCGGCCAAGTGTATAAATATAAATTCGCCCGTAACTCCAGCTTTACAGTATATATATTCACTCCTATTCCTCTAATGTAATCCCACATATGGAACTGCATGAAAGTCCTTCTTTCATTTTTCTTTCAAACCATTTAGAAAATCTGATCCCAAATCTCACACATCTAATGGAACATCTACAGCCCCCCCTTCTCTTTTTCCAGGGGGTTTGCTTTATGGATTTTGATTTCCATGATGTTCTGTTCTTGTTCTCTGTTCTTGCCTCCAGAACTAATTTGACATCAAATCTTTTTAGGTGTGTCCAATATGCCCTGGCACTCCACATTTGGCCTTGTATGGGTGAGTGAGTGAGTGAGTGAGTGAGTGAGTGAGTGAGTGAGTGAGTGAGTGAGTGGAGGAAAATAGCATTTATGGGTGATTTTTGTTTGTAATTGTAATCTTATAATTCATCAATACATAACGGCATTCAATGTTTAATTTATTTTCAAATATTAATAGTATCGACAAATCCTGTACATTAATTTACTCTTCCTTTTTAAATGTATTGCATGAAAACGATGGTGTAACAATGTTCATGTAACCTTAACGAAATTAGCTATAAATTGTCAATGTTTTTAATTTAAATGTAAAAATAACGAAAATTACTTTTAAAAATCGGAGTACCTTTTAAATGAGCTACTTTCAGTACTCTTTCCACCCTATACCGGGGGTTGGGTAGATGTGCATACCTGGTCAGTGCACCAGTATTTAGAGGGTAGGGTAGATGTACATACCTGGTCAGTGTACCAGTATTAGAGGGTAGGGTAGATGTGCATACCTGGTCAGTGTACCAGTATTTAGAGGGTAGGGTAGATGTACATACCTGGTCAGTGTACCAGTATTAGAGGGTAGGGTAGGTGTGCATACCTGGTCAGTGCACCAGTATTTAGAGGGTAGGGTAGATGTACATACCTGGTCAGTGTACCAGTATTTAGAGGGTAGGGTAGATGTACATACCTGGTCAGTGTACCAGTATTTAGAGGGTAGGGTAGAAGTACGTACCTGGTCAGTGTACCAGTAGTAAGGGGCTGGGTCAATGCCTTCCCTCTTGTATCCCTCCAGCAGTTCCTCAGCATCCCAGATCCTCATAGACCCTCCTACTATCTCTCCAACATTAGGCATCAGCACATCCACCTGGGGAGAGCAGCAGCAAGGACAACAATGAGTTATTTCACTGGAGAGAGGAGCGGCAGGGACAACAATGAGTTATTTCACTGGAGAGAGGAGCGGCAGGGACAACAATAACAGTTATTTCACTGGAGAGAGGAGCGGCAGGGACAACAATAACAGTTATTTCACTGGAGAGAGGAGCGGCAGGGACAACAATAACAGTTATTTCACTGGAGAGAGGAGCGGCAGGGACAACAATGAGTTATTTCACTGGAGAGAGGAGCGGCAGGGACAACAATAACAGTTATTTCACTGGAGAGAGGAGCGGCAGGGACAACAATAACAGTTATTTCACTGGAGAGAGGAGCGGCAGGGACAACAATGAGTTATTTCACTGGAGAGAGGAGCGGCAGGGACAACAATAACAGTTATTTCACTGGAGAGAGGAGCGGCAGGGACAGCAATAACAGTTATTTCACTGGAGAGAGGAGCGGCAGGGACAACAATAACAGTTATTTCACTGGAGAGAGGAGCGGCAGGGACAACAATGAGTTATTTCACTGGAGAGAGGAGCAGCAGGGACAACAATAACAGTTATTTCACTGGAGAGAGGAGCGGCAGGGACAACAATGAGTTATTTCACTGGAGAGAGGAGCGGCAGGGACAACAATGAGTTATTTCACTGGAGAGAGGAGCGGCAGGGACAACAATGAGTTATTTCACTGGAGAGAGGAGCAGCAGGGACAACAATAACAGTTATTTCACTGGAGAGAGGAGCGGCAGGGACAACAATGAGTTATTTCACTGGAGAGAGGAGCGGCAGGGACAACAATGAGTTATTTCACTGGAGAGAGGAGCGGCAGGGACAACAATGAGTTATTTCACTGGAGAGAGGAGCGGCAGGGACAACAATAACGATTAGTTATGTCACTGGGGAGGAAGAATAATCCTATAATAGAGGTTTTCGGGTGTAGTTTTTTTAAGGCCCATATTCAAAAAGTATTTCAGAGAAGCAGTGCTGATGTCTGTCCATATAATCTTACTCTTACAAGAGTGACTGCGGATCTGACTTTTCTGGACCCCTCTTCCCGACAGCTAAAGGTCCCGAAGCTTCTGCACATGTGCGGGATTCTGTGCTACTCGTAGAGAAACAGGCAACTCTGGTGAATGGTGGTAGTTTAATAAAATGTTAGATCAAAGCTGAATCAATCTATTCAAGATCAGATAATGATAGTCTTCTACATAACAGAATCAAATATACAGTAAAGGCATAGTATAATGTTACTGTAGGACAAACACCTGCTCATGTTTTTATGAGATTTTAAGATAATATGGAATGGTGAGATTTTTCCTCATTTGATTGAAACTAAAACATAGCTATAACCCTGTAGAGTCTAAAAATCTAAAGGAAGTTCTGAAGTGTCTGTCCTATATCAGAGATATAAGAAAGATCATGAAAGATACATACATAAAATATATATATATATTTTATCTTGTTGGGGGGGTGGTATTTAACCCCTTATTTTAGGCACTAAACTCTCTCCATATACAGTGCATTCATAAAGTACTCAGATCCCTTGACCTTTTCCCCAAAAAATGACTTTACAGCCTTATTCTAATGGATTAAATTGCCCCCCCCCCCCCAATCTACACACAATACCCCATAATGACAAAGCAAAAACAGGTTTTTAGAAATGTTTGCAGATTAAGGATGGTGCTTCAACAGAGATGGTGCCAGGTTTCCTCCAGATGTGACTCTTGGCATTTTGGCCAAAGAGTTCAATCTAAGTTTCATCTCAGGTACCTTTTTGGCGAACTCTAAGTGGGCTGTCATGTACCTTTTTACTGAGGAGTGGCTTCCGTCTGGCCCCTCTACCATAAAAGCCTGATTGGTGGTGTGCTGCAGAGAAGGTTGTCCTTCTGGAAGATTCTCCCATCTCCACAGAGGAACTCTGGAGCTCTGTCAGAGTGACCATCGGCTTCTTGTTCACCTCCCTGAACAAGGCCCTTCTCCCCGATTGCTCAGTTTGGCCGGGTGGCCTGCTCTAGGAAGAGTCTTGGTGGTTCCAAACTTCTTCCACTGTGTTCTTGGGGACCTTCAATGCTGCAGAACGTTTTTTTTACCCTTCCCCAGATCTGTGCCTCGACACAATCCTGTCTGAGCTCTACAGACAATTCCTTCAACCTCATGGCTTGGTTTTTGCTCTGACATGCATTGTCAATTCTAGGACCTTATATAGACAGGTGTGTGCCTTTCCAAATCATGTCCAATCAATTGAAATTACCACAGGTGGACTCCAATCAAGTTGTAGAAACATCTCAAGGATGATCAATGGAAACAGGATGCATCTCAAATCAAATCAAATGTTATTAGTCAAATGCGCCGAATACAACAGACCTTACAGTGAAATGCTTACTTACAAGCCCTTAACCAACAATGCAGTGAAAAAAAATATGGATCTGAATAAGAAATAAAAGTAACAAGTAATTAAAGAGCAGCAGTAAAATAACAATAGCCAGACTATATACAGGGGGTACCGATACAGAGTTATTAAAGTGCCTATGCATAGATGACAACAGAGTAGCAGCGATGTAAAAAGGAGGGGCAAATAATCTGGGTAGCCATTTGATTAGGTGTTCAGGAGTCTTATGGCTTGGGGGTAGAAGCTGTTTAGAAGCTTCTTGGACCTAGACTTGGCGCTCCGGTACCGCTTGCCTTGCGGTAGCAGAGAGAACACTATGTCTGGGGTGACTGGAGTCTTTGAGAATTTCTAGGGCCTCCCTCTGACACCACCTGGTATAGAGGTCCTGGATGACAGGAAGCTTGGCCCCAATGATGTACTGGGCCGTTTGTACTACCCTCTGTAGTGCCTTGCGGTTGGAGTTGCCATACCAGGCAGTGATGCAACCAGTCAGGATGCTCTCGATGGTGCAGCTGTAGAACCTTTTGAGGATCTGAGGACCCATGCCAAATCTTTTCAGTCTCCTGAGGGGAAATAGGTTTTGTCGTGCCCTCTTCACGACTGTCTTGGTGTGCTTGGACCATGTTAGTTTGTTGGTGATGTGGACACCAAGGAACTTGAAGCTCTCAACCTGCTCCACTGCAGCCCCATCGATGAGAATGGGGGTGTGCTCGGTCCTCCTTTTCCTGTAGTCCACAATCATCTCCTTTGTCTTGATCACATTGAGAGGTTGTCCTGGCACCACACAGCCAGGTCTCTGACCTCCTCCCTATAGGATGTCTCGTTGTTGTTGGTAATCAGGTCTATCACTGTTGTGTCATCGGCAAACTTGATGATTGAGTTGGAGTCGTGCTTGGCCACTCAGTCATGAGTGAACAGGGAGTACAGGAGGGTACTGAGCACGCACCCCTGAGGGGCCGTGTTCAGGATCAGCGTGGCAGATGTGTTGTTACCTACCCTTACCACCTGGGGGCGGCCCGTCAGGAAGTCCAGGATCCAGTTGCAGAGGGAGATGTTTAGTCCCAGGGTCCTTAGCTTAGTGATGAGCTTTGAGGGCACTATGGTGTTGAATGCTGAGCTGTAGTCAATGAATAGCATTCTCACATAGGTGTTCCTTTTGTCCAGGTGGGAAAGGCCAGTGTGGACTGCAATAGAGATTGAATCATCTGTGAATCTGTTGGGGCGGTATGCAAATTTGAGCGGGTCTAGGGTTTCTGGGATAATGGTGTTGATGTGAGCCATGACCAGCCTTTTGAAGCATTTCATGGCTACAGATGTGAGTGCTACGGGTCGGTAGTCATTTAGGCAGGTTACCTTAGTGTTCTTGGGCACAGGGACAATACTGGTCTGCTTAAAACATGTTGGTATTACAGACTCGGACAGGGAGAGGTTGTAAGTGTCAGTGAAGACACTTGCCAGTTGGTCAGCGCATGCTCGCAGTACACGTCCTGGTAATCCGTCTGGCCCTGCGGCCTTGTGAATGTTGACCTATTTAAAGGTCTTACTCACATCGGCTGCGGAGAGCGTGATCACACAGTCTTCCAAAACAGCTGATGCTCTCATGCACGTTTCAGTGTTATGTGCCTCGAAGCGAGCATAGAAGTTGTTTAGCTCGTCTGGTAAGCTTGTGTCATTGGGCAGCTCTCGTCTGTAATGATTTGCAAGCCCTGCCACATCCGACAAGCGTCAGAGCCGGTGTAGTACGATTCGATCTTAGTCCTGTATTGACGCTTTGCCTGTTTGATGGCTCGTCGGAGGGCATAGCGGGAATTCTTATAAGCGTCCGGGTTAGAGTCCCACAACTTGAAGTGACAGCTCTAGCCTTTAGCTCAGTGCAGATCCTCCTGATTCTTGCTTATAAGCAGGAATCAGGAGGTTGGAATTATGGTCAGATTTGCCAAATGGAGGGTCGAGGGCGAGCTTTGAATGCGTCTGTGGGTGTGGAGTAAAGGTGGTCCAGAGTTTTTTTTCTCCTGTGGTTGCACATTTAACATGCTGATAGAAATTTGGTGAAACGGATTTAAGTTTCCCTGCATTAAAGTCCCCGGCTACTCGGAGCGCTGCCTGTGGGTGAGTGTTTTCTTGTTTGCTTATGGCGGAATACAGCTCATTCAATGCTGTCTTAATGCCTCTGACTGTGGGTGTTATGTAAACAGATACGAAAAATACAGATAAACTCTAGGTAGGTACTGTTGTCTACAGTTTATCATGAGGTACTCTACCTCGGGCGAGCAATAGCGCGAGACTTCCTTAGATATTGTGCACCAGCTGTTATTTACAAAAATACATAATCCACCACCCCTGGTCTTACCAGACGCTGCTGTTCTATCCTGCCGGTGCAGAGTACAACCAGCCAGCTGTATGTTGATAATGTCGTCGTTCAGCCACGACTCCGTGAAGCTTAAGATATTACAGTTTTGAATGTCCCGTTGGTAGTTTAACCTTCCGCGTAGGTCATCGATTTTATTGTCCAAAGATTGCATGTTTGCTAGCAGAATGGAAGGAAGTAGGGGTTTATTTGATCGCTTACGAATTCTCAGAAGGCAGCCCGCCCTCTGGCCCCTTTTTCTACCGCCTCCTCTTCACGCAAATCACGGGGATCTGGGCCTGTTCCCGAGAAAGCAGCATATCGTTGGCATCGGGCTCGTCAGACTCGTTAAAGGAAAAAAAGGATTCTGCCAGTCCGTGGTGAGTAATCACAGTCCTGATGTCCAGAGATCAATTTCAAGTCTCATAGCAAAAGGGTCTGAATACTTTCGTAAATAAGGTATTTCTGCTTAGAATTTTGTATAAAATGTACATAAAAAACTGTTTGTGCTTTGTCATTATGGGGTACGGTGTGTGTATAGACTGATGAACAAAAATGTTTTTATCCATTTTAGAATAAGGCTGTAATGTAACAACATTTGAAAAAAGTCAAGGAATCTGAATACTTTCCGAATGCACTGTATACTTCCTCTCATTTTAAAACTGGTACCCGGCTACCTTCAGACTAGTCTTATAAGGCTTGTGGGGGGTCGTAGAGCCAAACGGAGTACACCATCGTGTTTAAGAGAGTCATCTTTCGTGGGGGGGGGTCATAATAGTTTGTAGACCAAACCGTTCGGATGCTACATAAGTTTTAGTGAGAAGACCCGATTTTCAGGATGACAAACACCGCTCTAGCTTGGGGACCGAGTTTGGGAGACGCATCTCCGGGGCCGCAGACATCGACTCGAAGAAGATCTAAATGCCCTCCATGAAATTGACTGAGATCAAATAGTTGGTCTGCAGATGGACGTGTCAAACTGTAAAACTGTGAAAGGAGGGTGACTACAAAAATATGTGAAGTAGAGGTAAAGAAACACAGAATGTGATACAGATCAGCTCTGGTGGAAAGGGATCCAGGGGGGCGGGGCGGTTACCTATGGATCCGCAGCCTTTGCCTATTCAGTATGAACTAAAATGCAAAACTGATTCTAGACCAGAACTCTGGGACATTTTTTTGAATACAGGCCCTGGAAAAGGGTGATGGTTTGGGTGAGGTGAGCTCTGATGTAAGGTAGATGAAGATGCTGTTTTTTTCAGGTCTGGGTGATGGTTTCCGTGACGTAAGCTCTCTGCTGGTCAGGGACTCACCGACTCAGTGAGGCGTCGGTCCTCAGGACAGCGCTGCATGTAGAAGGACTTGATCTCAGCAGGGAAGCGGCACAGCAGGATGGTCTCACCGATGGCATCAGTCATCAGCCTCTCTGGGGCCTCTGGGATGTCCTGAAACAAAAGGAGGGAGAGGGGTTTTATAACACATCACAATTAAAAACAGGAGCTGGACGAAGAGAAGGTCCACTGAACAATACATTGATGAGTAGGTAAACAGTTGGAGGCCATTTTCTCCCCCCCCTTCTCTTTGTGTATCTGTGCCAGTCTCCTCAACACAGATTAAACCTAGTGCTAGACTAAGAACCATATTAAAGTAGCAGTAATCCAGGACTAGACACAATCTGTGCCCAGGAAACCAGCACTAAATGTCCTAAAAACACAAACACAGGTTCATGCTAGCCAAAGATTATTTCTGGAGAGAGATAGTGATTAGACGGAGTGATTATAATTGACTGTGGTTCATGCCGACCCTAAACCATTAGTCAAATGTAATTTATTCATAGTGAAAATGTACCTCTCCGAACTCATAGTATTTCCCATCATCCTTTTTGATGTCATGCTCCTTCAGCCAGATGATGGCATCAGAGTAGTTGATCCTCTTGAAGGGCCTCTTGGGGGGCTTGAAGTCCTGGGGTTGAAAAATATGGTAAAAGACAGACCACATAAAATCGGGTTCAGATTTTCACCACCACACTAAGGATTTGAAGGAGGCGTTTTGAATGAGGTCAAAAAGGAAATTTGAATCTCAAATAGAAAAACATTTTTTTGAGATGAAATCTTTAAGAGTACATGTACCTCAGTGATCAAGACCACGGGGGGGAGAGAAAGAGAAAGAGAGAGAAAGAAAGAGAGAAAGAGAGAAAGAGACTCCAGCCACCCAAGTCATAGACTGTTCTCTCTGCTATCACATGGCAAGTGGTACCAATGCACCAAGTCTGGAACCAATAGGACCAACCCTGAACAGCTTCTATCCCATCCCACCCCGCCCCAACACACACATACTACATACACCCTCGAATACTGACGGCACACACACTTTCACACTCACCACATACGCTGCTGCTACTGTTTATCATCCATCCTGTTGCCTAGTCACTTTACCCCTACCTATATGTACATATCTACCACAATTACCTGGTACCCCTGCACATCGACTCGGTACTGTTACTTCATGTATGTATGTATGTATGTATGTATGTATGTATGTATGTATGTATGTATGTATGTATGTATATATATATATATATATATATATATGTCATCTCATTTTTACTCACGATTGTTATTCACTGTATTTATTCCTCGTGTCACTATTTCTATGTTATTATTTCATCTTATCTTTCTCTCTACGTTGTTGAAAAAGGACCCGTAAGTATTTCACTGTTAGTCTACACCTGCTGTCTACAAAGCATGTGACAAAATATAACATTTGTGAGAGAGAATAGCTGCAAGGAGCTCCTTATAAACCATCAGACGTACAGGGTTGACTTGGTAGAGTAGAGAAGCAGCAGGAGACTTCAGGACTCTGTCCACCACATCACACACCAGATCCTCCAGCCTGCTCAGCAGGTCCTCATAGGTCATGAAGGGGCACTCTGCCTCTATGTGAGTGTACCTACACAGGGAGGGAGGGAGGGAGGGAGGGAGGGAGGGAGGGAGGGAGGGAGGGAGGGAGGAACATAGGGTCGTACTATGGTAAACAAACAGAACTAGAGGATTTCCTGAGAATATACTGTAGAATGAAGGTATTTTGCCATCAGAATACTGTAGATTAAATAATACATTGTTCTAGGTCACGTTCATTAGCGAACGCAATGAAAAAAACTCTTCTTTTTTTTTTTAAATGCTTTGCATCGGAAAACAAAACAAAAGTGAATGTTTCTTATTGTACAAGTTCAGGTATTCCCTCCATGCTATAGTGCACATTGGGTGCCCTAATGAATACCTCCATTCCACTCCAGTACGACTACTCACTCAGACAGATGCCTGCGGGTACGGGACTGCTCTGCGCGGTAGGACTGAGCGATACAGAAGGTGTCTCCCAGAGCAGGGATGCAGGTCTCCAGGTAGAGTTGAGAGGACTGGGTCAGGAACGCCTCCTCCCCAAAGTAGTTCAGGTTGAACAGGGTGGAACCTCCCTCCACCTGGGTCTGCACCAGGGTGGGTGGGGTGATCTGTGGGAAAACAAACAAACACAAAAACATAGCTTTAGAATGGCTTTACATTTACAAAGAGATCATTCTATACATATACAATACTGTTCAAAAGTGGGAAAAAAAAAAAGAAAAAGTAAATGACTATTGTAGCTGGAAACTGATGATTTTTTAAATGAAATATCTACATAGGCTCATTATCAGCAACTCCTGTGTTACAGAAACAAAGACCTTTCTTCTGAAAGGCCAGCATCCCGGAGTCGCCTCTTCACTGTTCACGTTGAGACTGGTGTTTTGCGGGTACTATTTAATGAAGCTGCCAGTTGAGAACTTGAGAGGCGTCTGTTTTTCAAACTAGACACTCTAATGTACTTGTCCTCTTGCTCAGTTGTGCACCGGGGCCTCCCACTCCTCTTTCTATTCTGGTTCGAGCCAGTTTGCGCTGTTCTGTGAAGGGAGTAGTACACAGCGTTATATGAGATCTTCAGTTTCTTGGCAATTTCTCGCATGGAATAGCCTTCCTTTCTCAAAACAAGAATAGACTGACGAGTTTCAGAAGAAAGTTCTTTGTTTCTGGCCACTTTGAGCCTGTAAATGAACCCACAAATGCTGATGCTCCAGATACTCTAGTCTAAAGAGGGCCAGTTTAATTGCTTCTTTAATCATTACAACATTTTTCATCTGTGCTAACATAATTGCAAAAGGATTTTCTAAATGGTCAATTAGCCTTTTAAAATGATAAACTTGGATTAGCTAACACAACGTGCCATTGTAACACAGGAGTGATGGATGCTGATAATGGGCCTCTGTACGCCTATGTGGATATTCCATTCAAAATCAGCCGTTTCCAGCTACAATAGTAATTTACAACATTAACAATGTCTACACTGTATTTCTGATCAATTTGATGTTATTTTAAAAATGGACAAAAAAAAAAAAAAAAAGTTTTTCTTTCAAAATCAAGGACATTTCTAAGTGACCCCAAACTTTTGAACGGTAGTGTACATTTGTGGATGACCTATGCCCCCCAAAGAGCAAAAGGATTTAAACCTCTTAAGGATCGGACCTTTTTTTCAATTTTCACCTAAAATGAATCTAACTGCCTGTAGCTCAGGACCTGAAGCAAGGATATGCTGATTCTTGATACCATTTGAAAGGAAACACTTTGAAGTTTGTGGGAATGTTCAATTAATGTAGGAGAATATAACACATTAGATCTGGTAAAAGATAATACAAAGAAAAAAAAACGTACATGTTTTTTTCTTTTTTGTATACAATCATCTTTGAAATGCAAGAGAATGGCCATTATATGACTTAGGACTCAATTTAGGTTTTGGCCACTAGCAGTGTATGTGCAACGTTTTAGACTGATCCAATGAACCATTGCATTTCTGTTCAAAATGTTGTATCAAGTTTGCCTAATTGGTCAATATATACAGTTGAAATCGGAAGTTTACATACACTTAGGTTGGAGTCATTGAAACTCGTTTTTCAACCATTCCACAAATTTCTTGTTAACAAACTATAGTTTTGGCTAGTCGGTTAGGACATCTACTTTGTGCATGACACAAGTAATTTTTCCAACAATTGTTTACGAACAGATTATTACACATAACTCACTGTATCACAATTCCAGTGGGTCAGAAGTTTACATACACTAAGTTGACTGTGCCTTTAGACAGCTTGGAAAATTCCAGAAAAGGATGCCATGGCTTTTGAACCTTCTGTTAGGCTAATTGACATCAATTGAGTCAATTGGAGGTGTACCTGTGGATGTATTTCAAGGCCTACCATCAAACTCAGTGCCTCTTTGCTTGACAACATGGGAAAATCAAAAGAAATCAGCCAAGACCTCAGAAAAACAATTGTAGACCTCCACAAGTCTAGTTCATCCATGGGAGCATTTTCCAAACGCCTGAAGGTAAAACGTTAATCTGTACAAACAATAGTACGCAAGTATAAACACCATGGGACCACGTAGCCGTCATACCGCTCAGGAAGGAGACGCGTTCTGTCTCCTAGAGATGAACATACTTTGGTGCGAAAAGTGCAAATCACTCTCAGAACAACAGCAAAGGACCTTGTGAAGATGCTGGAGGAAACAGATACAAAAAGTATCTATATCCACAGTAAAATGAGTCCTATATCGACATAACCTGAAAGGCCGCTCAGCAAGGAAGAAGCCACTGCTCCAAACCAGAATAAAAAAAGCCAGACTACGGTTTGCAACTGCACATGGGGACAAAGATCATACTTTTTGGAGAAATGTCCTCTGGTCTGATGAAACAAAAATAGAACTGTTTGGCCATAATGACCAACGTTATGTTTGGAGGAAAATGGGGGAGGCTTGCAAGCCGAAGAACACCATCCCAACCGTGAAGCACGGGGGTGGCAGCATCACATTGTGGGGTTGCTTTGCTACAGGAAGGACTGGTGCACTTCACAAAATAGATGGCATCATGAGGATGGAAAATTATGTGGATATATTGAAGCAACATCTTAAAACATCAGTCAGGAAGTTAAAGCTTGGTCGCATATGGGTCTTCCAAATGGACAATGACCCCAAGCATACTTCCAAAGTTCTGGCAAAATGGCTTAAGGACAACAAAGTCAAGGTATTGGAGTGGCCATCACAAAGCCCTGACCTCAATCCTATAGAAAATTTGTGGGCAGAACTGAAAAAGCGTGTGCGAGTAAGGAGGCCTACAAACCTGACTCAGTTGCACCAGCTCCGTCAGGAGGAATGGGCCAAAATTTACCCAACTTATTGTGGGAAGCTTATTGTGGAAGGCTACCCGAAACATGTAACTCAAGTTATACAATTTAAGGTAATGCTACCAAATACTAATTGAGTGTATGTAAACTTCTGACCCACTGGGAATGTGATGAAAGAAATAAAAGCTGAAATAAATCACTCTCAACTATTATTCTGACATTTCACCTTCTTAAAATAAAGTGGTGATCCTAACTGACCTAAGACAGGGAATTTTTACTAGGATTAAATGTCAGGAATTGTGAAAAACTGAGTTTAAATGTATTTGGCTATGGTGTATGTAAACTTCCGACTTCAACTGTACATTTTCAAGTACATAATTGTGCACTCTCCTCAAGCAATAGCATGGTATGTTTTCACTATAATAGCTACTGTAAATTGGACAGTGCAGTTAGTTTAACAAGATTTTAAGCTTTTTGCCCATATCAGATATGTCTATGTCCTGGGAAATGTTCTTGTTACTTACAACGTCATGCTAATCACATTAGCGCACGTTAGCTCAACCGTCCCGAGGGTGGGACACCGATCTGTAGAGATCCTTAAGACGTTTTAAATAAGTCACAAAGATGTGTAAACATGCACAAGGATGACAATATGGAATTCTTCACAATTCAAATCTAATCTATAAAATCAACAATAGCAATAGGAACCCAAAGACAGCAGGTGATGGACATTACAGTGTGTATATATAGTATAAAAAGAGATGAGAAACATGGAAAGATTGTGATGTACCCACAAGTTAAATAGAATATCCATCCTGTTGTATCTGTGTGGATGGGTACTAGTTTTTACTGTACCTCATGGTATCCGCGGTCGAAGAAGTGATCCCTAAAACACTGCGTGACAGTGGAACGGACCCGGAGGATCTTGGACACGTTCTCCCCACGGATCATCATGTGTCTGTTGTTGAGCTGAACGTCCACGTCAGACTCCTCGTTCAGCAGGTTGTCAGCTCCTCCAGCCGGCGCCAGACCCACCAGTTCCCAGAAGTCACAGGTCAGTTCATGACCTCCAGGGGCCTAGTGGAGGAGAAGAGAGGACAGGCCAGGCAAGTCATGACACCGTTATTATAATTCATTAAAATGTAATAGTCATTTGGGACCGATTTTCCCCTCCGGACACAGTTTAAGCCTAGTCATGAACAAAAATAACAAACATTTTACATTTTAGTCATTTAGCAGACGCTCTTATCCAGAGCGACTTACAGTAGTGAATGCATCCATTTCATTTCATGCATTTTTTTTATGTACTGGCCCCCCGTGGGAATCGAACCCACAACCCTGGCTTTGCACACACCATGCTGGCGTTGCAAACACCATGCTCTACCAACTGAGCCACAAAAAAAACGATTGGAGATTTTTCGTTGAACATGTCAAAGATTAGGCTAATCTAGGTCTGGGAAACTTGACCATATATACGTATGTTAAACTTGAAACAATAATGGATATTAATTGGAGGAATGTTTACCTGTTTTCCTTCTGGTACTTCTTTCACTGTCCCATACAGAGCCACTGTGCTTTCAGTGGACAGCACCAAAGCATTGTAGCACTGACACTATAACGGTGACAAAGGGCGAAAAGGATATTACAAATGAATAAGAGGGAGGAAAAAAATTTAAAAAATGGGGCCATAAAAAAAGTATATCATTAATTTTTGTCGTCATTTTTATTTTATTTTTTTTAAACAGAATTGAGTTTTAAAAGAGAGCAAAAAAAAATTTGAAATACCAATTTATCGTTGAGAACACACTGCAAGAAACCAGTTCCATCTCTCAGCACGATGAACAGCAGGTTCTTTCCTAGCAAGAGAAAAGCAAACACGCTTTAAGCCTCTCTCATTCATTCATTCATTCATTCATTCATTCATTCATGTAAAGAACTCAAAAATATATTTGCAAAAAAAATTAAAAAATATGGGGGATTGGAAGTGATGCAGACAATTACATTGATGGAAGCTACAATCTGCAATATTAAAGCTGATCTACCCCCCTAAGAAAAAAAGGATTAAAAAAATAAATAAATAAAAACTAAAATATAAAATGGCCAAAATAAGTCTGTAGTGCATCATACAAAGTAAATAGGAACCCAGATGGTGTTGGTTAGACTGTATGATGCAGTAGAATCGTGAGCGTATTCTGATAGAAAACGACGTTCATGTTATTTATATAAGTCCCAGGGTCCCCCACCAAAAAAAGGCTTCAGAAAAGGCTATCCGTGACCCAGGAAACAAAACTTCAAATGTTGAATCATCACATATAGAATGTTATGAATATGAACACTGTGTGGTTCAAAACCTGTTAAAAGTTGCACATTAATTAAAATATTATAAAATGACAGGTATGAGTTCGACATCATTGTTTTTGAATGAACAAAACAACTAACAGTCACAGTCAACACACATTTTATATTAAGAATATAGTAAGAATATAAATAATATTTTTCCAAACCATATAAAAGTGATATTTTGAAACAGAGCCCAAGCCCATGCTTTTTAGATCCAGGTTCCTACCCTCACTCTGCTTAGAGTTGCCTCCACGCGATTGAGCAAAATAATAGGCCTAGACTTGATTTAGACTACATTACAGCATGTAGCATTTAGGCTACATTACGGCATGTAGCATTTAGGCTACATTACGGCATGTAGCATTTAGGCTACATTACGGCATGTAGCATTTAGGCTACATTACGGCATGTAGCATTTGGGCTACATTACGGCATGTAGCATTTGGGCTACATTACGGCATGTAGCATTTGGGCTACATTACGGCATGTAGCATTTGGGCTACATTACGGCATGTAGCATTTGGGCTACATTACGGCATGTAGCATTTGGGCTACATTACGGCATGTAGCATTTGGGCTACATTACGGCATGTAGCATTTGGGCTACATTACGGCATGTAGCATTTAGGCTACATTACGGCATGTAGCATTTGGGCTACATTACGGCATGTAGCATTTGGGCTACATTACGGCATGTAGCATTTGGGCTACATTACGGCATGTAGCATTTGGGCTACATTACGGCATGTAGCATTTGGGCTACATTACGGCATGTAGCATTTGGGCTACATTACGGCATGTAGCATTTAGACTACATTACGGCATGTAGCATTTAGGCTACATTACGGCATGTAGCATTTGGGCTACATTACGGCATGTAGCATTTGGGCTACATTGTAGCACGCTAAATGTTTCTGATCAGTGATAGATGACCACTTGATTTAGGCTACATTGTAGCATGCTAAATGTTTCTGATCAGTGATAGATCACCAAACAAATAGATGAGCTATTCCACCTCCACTTAATTTGCCCAGCCAGAGAATTAGCTAAATATAGCCTACAGAGACTCAGTGAAACAAAATATCACATTGATTGATTATCAGACAAGTCACAGGCTGTTGGTATGGAGTAGACCTAGGCTACTAGGTGACTTTAGGGCTAAATAATCCACTTGTTAAGCTACATAACATGCTGGCAAACTGTTCTGATCAGTGATAATCAATGACCCACCTAGACAAGATGATCATGAGCAGCACATAGCTAACATTTCCACAGGCTAATTGTAGCCTAACCAATATCCAAAAGGAGATTCTGTGAAAAGAAAAATCTCCCCACGTTTGTCTCAAATCAGTGCGAAACGGTGCTAAAATAGTGACTGCACACAGCTAGGCTAATGCTTTGAATGTATTATAACATTTGAAGGACTTTGTAAGTTTCAGTAAGAAACAAATTTGATGCCTTCAATTGCATTAGCCTACTTTATTCCAATATTTTCAGAATTCAGTGATATTTATTCCCACAGTATTATTTATGGATACAACCAGCTGTGGTTAGAAAACAGTGCATGTGAGATGGACGAAGTGACATGCCAAAAAAGTGTCCAACTGCCAAAAAAGTGTCCAACTGCCAAAAAGTGTCGAACTACCAGGAAGATACTAGTAACGGCTGCCGTCTAGAACAACCAAGAGGTTAAGAACGTAGTGGCTGCCAATAACGCCTCAGCATTACAGTTCATTTCATAATAAGCCGTAGGCAGAACTTTCCCACAACCATGACCAGGTTGGTTCTTGGAAATAAAAAGTTTAGGCTTTGATACCGGCAACACCTTTCAGATATATAAAAAAAGGGGGGGGGGGGGGGGGGGTTAGTTGTCCGGATGCTAAAGTTGACGGGAAAACATCTTTGTTTGAAAGGTGAAAAAGTTACATCATGGTTTCAATCAGTGGCGACCCGTCATTCAGGGCAGGTAGTGCAGAGCCCCACCTGGTTACAAGGATGCAAACTAGTGAGGGCCCAAAATACACTTTTTTTTCTCTACACTGAAACATGCAAAAAAAAATCCCTGCTAGGAGGATATTTTTTTAAATCAGCTTTAAAATGTTAATTTCTAGTGATTTTTAGGCTGGATCCCTTTTTTGAAATGTAGGTTTTAACTGTGTACTAATTAAACAACAAAGAGTATGATCTACATGATCAGTCTCTCTGTGTAAAATCAAAAAAGTGGTTCATGTGAACCAAACTCAAAGCAAAACATTTTAAGGAAAGCAATCCAATGTTATTTGTTGCCCAGAGAAAAAAAACAATACACTAATATTGCAGTTAGCCACGACAGCCTTTATAATAGAACGCTTGTTACCATGACAGCCTTTATAATAGAACGCTTGTTACCACGACAGCCTTTATAATAGAACGCTTGTTACCACGACAGCCTTTATAATAGAACGCTTGTTACCACCACAGCCTTTATAATAGAACGCTTGTTACCACGACAGCCTTTATAATAGAACGCCTGTGACCACGACAGCCTTTATAATAGAACGCCTGTGACCACGACAGCCTTTATAATAGAACGCTTGTTACCACGACAGCCTTTATAATAGAACGCTTGTTACCACGACAGCCTTTATAATAGAACGCTTGTTACCACGACAGCCTTTATAATAGAACGCTTGTTACCACGACAGCCTTTATAATAGAACGCGTGTTACCACGACAGCCTTTATAATAGAACGCTTGTTACCACGACAGCCTTTATAATAGAACGCTTGTTACCACGACAGCCTTTATAATAGAACGCTTGTTACCACGACAGCCTTTATAATAGAACGCTTGTTACCACGACAGCCTTTATAATAGAACGCTTGTTACCACGACAGCCTTTATAATAGAACGCTTGTTACCACGACAGCCTTTATAATAGAACGCTTGTTACCACCACAGCCTTTATAATAGAACGCTTGTTACCACGACAGCCTTTATAATAGAACGCTTGTTACCACGACAGCCTTTATAATAGAACGCTTGTTACCACCACAGCCTTTATAATAGAACGCTTGTTACCACGACAGCCTTTATAATAGAACGCGTGTTACCACGACAGCCTTTATAATAGAACGCTTGTTATCACGACAGCCTTTATAATAGAACGCTTGTTACCACGACAGCCTTTATAATAGAACGCTTGTTATCACGACAGCCTTTATAATAGAACGCGTGTTACCACGACAGCCTTTATAATAGAACGCTTGTTACCACGACAGCCTTTATAATATTGCACTTGGGGAAAAAAAACATCTCAAAGTAGAAATAGAATGAAGCAAACAAGTATTCTATTATAGTGACCACTATAGTAGACATCAATTAAGTGCACAAGGCTACATGTGTGAAAAATAACGTTCACTGAGTAAAACATTTAATAATTCCCACTAACTCACACAAGTGTTACAGTATGTTAAGTTCAACACAACAAAAGCAATAACTTTGGGCTACACTGCAGGCTATTACATTGTACACTTTCTGCCTGGGGGCATCTGTTCTACAGTCTGCCAGCAGAGCATGATACCGTTTGTTGGCATAATTGATCTCTTTCAGACAGAGTACACCTGCCCTTTTTATCCACTGTATTGAAAAAGTGAGAAAGAGTGAAAGTGTGTGGTGTTCATTTCACCTCTATAGTGGCATCCAGCTTAAACCAGGCCCAGCTCCAGCTACACTTGATCCATGAATCCACTTGTTTAACAAGCAACTCCTCATTTTCACTTAATTCTCTCATTTTGAAAATTAACCACAAAGGGAAAACATTAGTTCATTAGCTAGCTAACTAGTTAACTAGCTAACTAGTTAACTAGTTAACATTTCACACAGATTGCCAGGGTCCAGAGAGCAACTAACGTTATAGCTTGAGGGTCGGCAAGGAGTCGCATACCAGTTAATAGTATATAGTGGTTGCTCCACTAAAAGTTTTGCGATGATGCTGCGGGACTTAAGAGGTAATTTGTGGTTTAGTACGGTACCCTGCGTCACTACTTCATTGCTCCAGACCACCACAAGGGGGAGTTAGAGCACTGATTATGCTTCTGGGTCCTACTGTGTCTCTAACTGACAATGAATGGGCGACATAAACCTAAATAGAAACTGATAATTGTGCATGACTTCAGTATTACTTACTAAAACTGTTGTTACTGTAAGGTTTTTATTATTTTATTTTGTTAGGATTATTTTTCTCTTACTGTAGTACTGTAGACCACTCCCGACCGGTCACGTAACCGACCGGTGAGGGTGGTGAGGGTAGGAAACAACATCTCCACCCCGCTGATCCTCAACACTGGGTCCCCACAAGGGTGCGTTCTCAGCCCTCTCCTGTACTCCCTATTCACCCACGACTGAGTGGCCATGCACACCTCCAACTCAATCATCAAGTTTGGAGACAACACTACAGTGGTAGGCTTGATTACCAACAACGACAAGATGGCCTACAGGGAGGAGGTGAGGGCACTCGGAGTGTGGTGTCAGGAAAATAACCTCACACTCAACAAAACAAAGGAGATGATCACAGACTTCAGGAAACAGCAGAGGGTGCACCCCCCTATCCACATCGACGGGACAGTAGTGGAGAGGGTAGTAAGTTTTAAGTTCCTCAGCGTACACATCACAGACAAACTGAAATGGTCCACCCACAGACAGCGTGGTGAAGAAGGCGCAGCGGCGCCACTTCAACCTCAGGAGGCTGAAGAAATTCGGCTTGTCACCAAAAACACTCAAACTTTTACAGATGCACAATCGAGAGCATCCTGTCGGGCTGTATCACCGCCTGGTACGGCAGCTGCTCCGCCCATAACGGGGAAGGCTCTCCAGAGGGAAGTGAGGTCTGCACAACGCATCACCGGGTGCAAACTACCTGCCCTCCAGGACACCTACAGCACCCGATGTCACAGGAAGGCCAAAAAGATCATCAAGGACAACAACCACCCGAGCCACTGCCTGTTCACCCCGCTAACATCCAGAAGGCGAGGTCAGTACAGGTGCATCAAAGCTGGAACCGAGAGACTGAAAAACAGCTTCTATCTCAAGGCCATCAGACTGTTAAACAGCCACCACTAACATTGAGTGGCTGCTGCCAACATACTGACTCAAATCTCTAGCCACTTTAATAATGGAAAAATTGATGTAATCAATCTATCACTAGCCACTTTACTACATTACTCATCTCATATGTATATACTGTATGCCATACCATCTACTGCATCTTGATGTAATTAAATGCATCGCTAGCCACTTTAAACAATGCCACTTTATATAATGTTTACATACCCTACATTACTCATCTCATATGTATATACTGTACTCTACACCATCTACTGCCATCTTGCCTATGCCGTTCGGCCATCACTCATTTATATATTTTTATGTACATATTCGTATTCATTCCTTTACACTTGTGTGTATAAGGTAGTTGTGAAATTGTTTGATTATATTACTTGTTAGATATTTGTAACGGTTGTCGTCGGGAATGGAGGACCAAAACGCAGCAGGAATGTGGATGCTCATCTTATTTATTTTCAATAAAGGTGAACACCAAAATAACAAAAGACGAAGAACGCACGAACAACAAAACAGTCTTGTCAGGCACACTCAGCAATACAAGAAACAATCTCCCACAAACACTAAACCAAACACATACCCATATATAGGACTCCCAATCAGAGGCAACAAGAAAACACCTGCCTCCAATTGAGAGTCCAACCCCAATAAACCAGATATAGAAATACAAAAGACCAGAGACCACATAGAAATACAAAAATAGAACATTACCCAAAAACCCGGAAATAATAAATCAAACGCCCTACTAAATAAACCACCACCCCGAACCACATAAAACAAATACCCTCTGCCACGTCCTGACCAAACTACAATAACAAATAACCCTTATACTGGTCACGACGTGACAATATTACTGCACGGTCGGAACTAGAAGCACAAGCATTTCGCTACACTTGCATTAACACCTGCTAACCAAGTGTATGTGACAAATAAATGTGATTTGTACAGCGCCTGAGTGGCGCAACGGTCTAAGACACTGCATAGCAGTACAAGCTGTATTGCTACAGATGCTGGCTCAATACCCGTGTTGGCCTCGACTGGGAGACTCATGAGATGACTTTAGGTGTTTCGTATCTCTCCCTCTAAAAACAGAAATAAACCATTCTAAATAACAAACTGGCTTTATTTACACATTAGTAACAATGTCTCACCCCATGTTCAAGAAGGGCCTTTTTCCTCGCTCATTTTACGTTGTTTGAAAACAAAATCTTCAAAATATTGTTCGTTTTTAAACAAAGTGATTATTAATTTACAATTATCTAAAAGCCCGTTGGATATTCTCACAGATATATTATTAACCCTGGTATTAGCAGGAGAATATATATTGGTCATGGACCCTGAGTGGCGCACAATGGGATTGCCTTGCAGTTCTCCAGCTGTATCCACTGAGATAGCACAATGGGACTGCCTTGCAGTTCTCCAGCTGTATCCACTGAGATAGCACAATGGGACTGCCTTGCAGTTCTCCAGCTGTATCCACTGAGATAGCACAATGGGACTGCCTTGCAGTTCTCCAGCTGTATCCACTGAGATAGCACAATGGGACTGCCTTGCAGTTCTCCAGCTGTATCCACTGAGATAGCACAATGGGACTGCCTTGCAGTTCTCCAGCTGTATCCACTGAGATAGCACAATGGGACTGCCTTGCAGTTCTCCAGCTGTATCCACTGAGATAGCACAATGGGACTGCCTTGCAGTTCTCCAGCTGTATCCACTGAGATAGCACAATGGGACTGCCTTGCAGTTCTCCAGCTGTATCCACTGAGATAGCACAATGGGACTGCCTTGCAGTTCTCCAGCTGTATCCACTGAGATAGCACAATGGGACTGCCTTGCAGTTCTCCAGCTGTATCCACTGAGATAGCACAATGGGATTGCCTTGTAGTTCTCCAGCTGTATCCACTGAGATAGCACAATGGGATTGCCTTGCAGTTCTCCAGCTGTATCCACTGAGATAGCACAATGGGACTGCCTTGCAGTTCTCCAGCTGTATCCACTGAGATAGCACAATGGGATTGCCTTGTAGTTCTCCAGCTGTATCCACTGAGATAGCACAATGGGATTGCCTTGCAGTTCTCTAGCTGTATCCACTGAGATAGCACAATGGGATTGCCTTGCAGTTCTCTAGCTGTATCCACTGAAAGTGCACAAGATTAAAGGCACGAGGGCAGGGGGCACGGGATGGGCCGCAGAGCTGCACACAGAAGACGGACCTAGCCCATGGGGAAGGGAACCCTGCCACACTGGGTAGCACAGAGCAACACTTTAAGGGGCATTGCATTAATAATGGCGCTGACTTGGGAAACGTCCCCCTGTTTTTAGTGCCAGTCTGCACGTTTAAACTAAAACAATGTAACTAATAATGGCATCTTTATGCTTTCATTAATAAAAACAATGATAAAAATACTCTTTCAAAATGCCAATGTTTATTTAGCTATGGATCCATAACGAATTACTATGGGAATAAATATCACTGAATTACAGAAAGATTGGAACAAAGTTGTCTAACAAATTTTTGCTTACTGGAAAATACTCTTTCAAACACACACGGTCACGTTGTACAGCGCCATTATGGCTATTAACAGGTAGCTGGACAATAGACTTGTCTAGGAGGGTAGGGGGAGAATTCTATCGACAAATGTATTTCTTAGTTAGGTTGGCTGTATCACAACCGGCCGTGATTGGTTGTAATTTCAGTTTAATCCACCAGAAAAGACAAAACAAATAATACAACAAAAAGTATTATGTATCACATCCGACCATGATTGGGAGTCCCATAGGGCGGCGCACAATTGGCACAGCGTTTCTCTCCCTCTAAAAACAGAAGAGTTTTGGCCTTTACAAATATTATTTTGGCCTTTCTTCAGATTACAAATCGCTCACTTTGTTTTTTCATTGAAAAAAAAAAAAATAACCTCCAAAATATTGTTCTATATTATCAAGTTGATATTCACTATATGACCGTGTCATCAACTTGATAATATAGAACAATATTTTGGAGGTTATTTTTTTTTTTTTTCGATGAAAAAACAAAGTGAGCGATTTGTAATCTGAAGAAAGGCCAAAATAATATTTGTAAAGGCCAAAACTGTTCTGACACCTACATAAAGCCGAGTGACTCATTCATTCATGGCTTTGGATCAAAATAAATAAGTACCAACATTCTTTTAATAAATACATGTTTTGGTTATCCTGACCTGGACACCATCTACAGTATTATAACAGGCCATTACCTTTACCAACACCTCTCTGTATTTTGATACTTTGTGGATGGGGCCTCCGCAGTGGCGCAGCTGTCTCAGTCACCACATCACAATGCGTACCTATAGATAACCGTGCCGGCCGCCACCGGGAGACCCATGAGGCAGCTTTTGGTTTTAATTTAGAATCCTCCAGTCCTCTATATGTAATTATTGGCGGAGAGTCACGTTATATTTTTCGATATACTGTAGGCCTACCGTAGACGACATGAGTCTCACTAGTGTTGAGTAATGTGCTGTTAAAAGTGGTGTAGGTCTTATTTATTTAAAGAGCATATTGAAGTTAGAAGCAATAGGATTTGAAGCAATAGCCTACCGACTGTGGTCAACTATTTCAGCACCGTTTTGTGCTGCACTGAGAGACTGGTCTTGATAAATCAACTAGATTTTTATTTTGACCGAATCTCCGTTTGGGTATTGGTTAGACTACAATTATACAATTAGGGTGTAGAAATGTTATGCTCTAGTGTAACCTGTATTTAACAAAGCAAGTCAGTTAAGAACAAATTCTTATTTACAAGGACAGCCTACTCCTTCCTCCCCGGCAGGGAATTGAACCCCGGTCTCCGGCGTGCCCGCACGACACTGGGATTCTTTAGCTAAATAGCCCAGTACTGTAGCCTTCTCCTGACCATCACGATGTACAGCGACATATTTCCCGTTCAATCCTAATGGAAACCCAGAGGGTTTTTCGTTTTCCTTGGACTAGAAACACCATAATATTAATCAAATTAATTAAGCAACATTTCTTAAAACCTGTTCTTACAAAAAAAAGGTGTTAAATTCTCTAGTACAGCCACTATAGAAGGCTATCGAATGCTTCTCAAAGATGCCCTCTGGTGGTTAAACTAGCACTAACTAGCATTAATGCTACCAGTGGTTGGCACTTAAATAACGTGCCATAGAATTCTGCGGCACCATGCAAGCTGTGCCGCGGTACGCGGCAACTTTTAAAAGGAAGAACCACTATAGATAATTGGTTCTTCGAGATAACGTTACCGCATCTGATGTTGTAACGTTAGCTAGCTAACGGTCTGACTGACTAACTTTGTTAGCCAGCTAATTTTCACACCATAAACTCAATTATGTCATCAGCCAAGTTAGATAAATGTTGCTCAAAATTTCTCTGGCTAGCTAACGGATAACTCGATCCAGCTACTGTAGCAATATAACAGTACTTAACATTAACAGTTCTTGTTCTTACTCCCTCAACTGAAACTTTCCAAATGCCAGTTTTTCGGTTACAGCTCATGAAGCACGCTTCATCACCAAATCAAACTGCCTTCCCACTCTCCGCTGATTTCCAGAGCGCGCGCTGATGCTGAAACTAGCAAATTGGTTGTCTCTTCAGTCGCTTGCTGCATTCTGTCAGGTGAATGACTGGCTGAGCGCAGGCTCGAGCCTTGGCTACAGACATAATTTCTTCAAACATGTATCACAGGTTCGCTTACAGCCATTAGTGACTCAAACGCGGATATTAGAACCTCCCCCCCCCAAAAAACGAATCAAGTAGTCTACCTATTTTGGATTCAAAACGGCGAATTTCGCCGAAAGGTAACTAGTTTGCATCTCTGTGACTAGCTAAAAATAAATATTTTTTTAAAAATTACATTTTGTTTCCTGTTTTGCATGTTATTTTGGCATTAATACGTGTCACATATCAGTTTGCAAACATTTTTATAATTCCGTTAATAATAAAGCCGCATACTCAAGAAAGCAACCTTGTTTGTAAGGCAGCTTAAAAATGCAGGCGTTTCATCCTAGCTCAGTGCTTTCTGTGGTGGTGGGGAAGCCAGGGAAAAATACGGAGAGGTTGTAATGTTCTCTAGTTGCGCCGTGATTGGCTCAGTGTTCTGTCACTCAAGGGGACACTACGTCACCGCATAATCTACGGGGAGAGCTTAAAAGAATTCAAGCCCCTTGGGTGCTGCCATAGTTACATTAGAAGTGCCCATCCAAGAAGGCTCAAAGGTCATTGGTCACAGATAAAATGATGTCAAATCACGTTAGATCTACAGTAGCTTTGATTGGACTGATCCTGTCAACGTTAGGGCTGTTGCTGTGACCGTATTACCGCCACGAGTCAAATTCCACGTGACCATGGCCTCCCGAGTGGCCCAGCGGTCTAAAGCACTGCATCGCGGTGCTAGAGGCATCACTACAGACCTGGGTTTGATCCCGGGTCCCGGATCCCGTTTGATCCCCAACCAGGAGACCCACGAGGCCGTGAACAATTAGCGTTGTCCGGATTAGGGGAGGGTTTGGCCGGCGGGGATGTTCTAGTCCCATTGCGCTCTAGCGATTCCTTGTGGCGGGCCGGGCGCATGCACGCTGACTTCAGACGACAGTTGCATGGTGTTTCCTCCGACACATTGGTGCGGTTGGCTTCCGGGTTAAGCGAGCAGTGTGTCAAGATGCAGAGCGGCTTGGCAGGGTCATGTTTCGGAGGACGCATGGCTCTCGACCGTCGCCTCTCCCGAGTCCGTACGAGAGTTGCAGCGATGGGACAAGACTAACTACCAATTGGATATCACGCAATATTGGGGAGAAAAAGGGGTAAAAAATAAACTACTCACCACATTTATTGCACTCTAATCCTTTGATTGGGTGGACAACATGTCAGTTAATGCTGCAAGAGCTTCCGATAGGTTGGAGGTGGTCCTCCGGAAGTTGTCATAATTACTGTGTAAGTCTATGGAAGGAGGTGAGAACCATGAACCTCCTAGGTTTTGTATTTAAGTCAATGTACCCAGAGGAGGACGGAAGCTAGCTGTCCTCCGGCTACACCATGGTGCTACCCTACAGAGTGCTGTTGAGGCTACTATAGACCTTCATTGAAAAACAGTGTGATTTAATCAATTATTTGGTGATGTGAAAATATTTAGTATAAAAAGGATAATTGTTTTGTAATTTTAGTATAACATTTTTTATTTTTTAAATTATTATTATGAAATTCACAAAATGATAGTCCTCCCCTTCCTCCTGAGGAGCCTCCACTGAAATCCAGCTGCCAGAACGTCTCATATTAACTGTATGTGGTTAATACTTATTTCCTCGTTTCGGGGTTCATCAGTGAAGGTAACATGTGTTGCTTGAGCTGATGCAAGGACGAACACAGAACACACACAAATAGTTCTGACCAGTGTGCAACAAAAGTAAGCAAGGTTGCTATGGAAATTACCCAAAAACGCGCTGTGATTTCAATGCTAAATATCATAACTTAGATTAAAGATTTTTTTTTTACTTACGTGCAACATTTACAAGTTTTGAATCACACAGTATTCATGTTCATAACATTATGTACACAGTGTTGCAGAAATTTTTCAGTTCTGTTTCCTGGGTAACGGAACACATTTTTTTGGTGGGTAGCTAGCTGTACCCAGAGACTTCCATTCTTTGCGCTAAGCTAGCGCTAAAACTACCTCCATCTTACTTCATACTGGACTTGTCGTTCTACAATCCTCACCTTGTTTTCTCATTCGGTGCACCCAGCCGAACACCTTCACTCTCTCCCCCCGGAGAGGCTCCAGCTGATAGATTTTCACCTGTTGGGAAAAGTGTTGATTCAATTTCAATATTTAAAACACAACGGAAGACAAAAATTATACTCTTATTTCCAAAGATGAGGAGTTTCTGACAGGATGCTGACTAAAAGAGAATATAGTGAATCGGACCGTTTTTGGCTCTGGAAGGCTTGAGTCATTCTGAATGGTGATTTTCTTAGCTCCGTCCAGATTCTTCTCTCGTCTCTCAGAATCCTCTGCCTTCAAATCAAAGTTGAAAATAATTTACATAAATTGCCGCTTACATACACTACTGCTACCTGTGAGCATACAGTTTACGGCCGAAGACAATAGTGTGTATAATTATAATGGTGCATCCTATTCCCTACATAGTGCACTACTTTTGACCAGAGGTAGCGCACTATATGGGGGGTAGTGTACCATTTCCCCACACTTCCCCATTTCCGCCTCCCCACGTACCTCCTTTTTGTCTTTGGACTCGCTCTTCATCTGCTCTCTAGCAAATAACTTTTTCACATTTTTCCTCTGTGTCTTGGAGATCACTGCCCAACGCTAGATTAATAGGAGAAACAAAAATCAGTAAGTAGAAACAAAATGAAAATATCTTTAGATTTTGCTCGGTTTTGTGTTTTGACTTGTTTTTGGATTGCTTGTTGTAACTATGTACCTCTCCTTCCTTCTGAGAGTCCACATAGATGGTTGGGAATGGTTCTTTTCCAGCAAATGTCAATGCCTGTGAAATCATAGCTGTTGTTACAGGACTTATTAACTGTGATTTATTCAAGGGATCGTAGACATATCAATTCTGTTGAATGGTGTAATAACGAGAAAAAAAACAAAAAAAAACAGACAACACTGATTCCTCTTACCCTCAATGAGGTCTTGAAAGGCTTCTGTTCTGTTCCATCACCATCCTGGTCATTTCCTTCTTTGTCAGAAACATACAGTTCACCTGGAAAAAGTGAAAGTACTGTAATACTTGATATTGCATGCCTGTCATTTCCTCTCAACCTAGCTTGACATGTTCAATTATCACTCACGATGCTAAATCCCATATTTGACATCCCACTACGTAGCCTATTTCATCCACAGTGCATTGGGAAAGTATTCAGACCCCTGGACTTTTCCCATATTTTGTTACGTTACAGCCCTATTCTAAAAGGTATTGCTCTGGCACCCCAATGGTGGAACAAGCTCCCTCACGACGCCAGGACAGCGGAGTCAATCACCACCTTCCGGAGACACCTGAAACCCCACCTCTTTAAGGAATACCTGGGATACGATAAAGTAATCCTTCTACCCCCCCCCCCAAAAGATTTAGATGCACTATTGTAAAGTGGTTGTTCCACTGGATATCATAAGGTGAATGCACCAATTTGTAAGTCGCTCCAAATTGTAAGTCGCTCTGGATAAGAGCGTCTGCTAAATGACGTAAATGTAAATGTAAATTGTATTCCCTCCTCATTCAACACACAATACCCCATAATGACATCACAATACCCCATAATGACATCACAATACCCCATAATGACATCACAATACCCCATAATGACATCACAATACCCCATAATGACATCACAATACCCCATAATGACAAGGCAAAAACTGTTTTTTTTTTTAGAAATGTTTGCACATTTATTAAAATATAAAAAAACTGAAATATCACATCTACATAAGTATTCATACCCCTTACTCAGTAATTTGTTGAAGCACATTTGGCAGTGATTACAGCCTCAAGTTTTCTTGGGTATGATGCTACAAGCTTGGTACAGCTGTATTTGGGGAGATTCTCCCATTCTTCTCTGCATATCCTCTCAAGCTCTGTTAGATGGGGAGCGTCCCTGCACAGCTAGTTTCTGGTCTCTCCAGAGATGTACTTAAACTTCTAAAAGCCTGTTTTCGCTTTGTCATTATGCGGTATTGTGTATATATTGATGAAGGGGAAAATATATTTCATCAACTTTAGAATAAGGCTGTAACGTAACAAAATGTGGTAAAAGTCAAGGCGTCTGAATACTTTCCCAATGCACTGTATGTACATATTGTGGAGTTGAGAACCTCAGCGAGGTACAGGTATAACCACAAATGAAAAGGGCACGAAAACAAACGGGTAGTATGCTTAACTAGCTTGTTTTAGCTAGCTAGACAGTCAAGATACGGTTGTGCTACCGGTGGGCTCCCGAGTGGCGCAGCGGTCTAAGGCTCTGCATCTCAGTGCTAGAGGCGTCACTACAGACCCTGATTCGATCCCGGGCTGTATCACAACCGGCCGTGATTGGGAGTCGCATAGGGCGGCGCACACTTGGCCCAGCGTCGCCCGGGTTAGGGGAGGGTTTGGCCAGGGGGGGGTAGGCCGTCATTGTAAAATAAGAATTTGTTCTTAACTGACTTGCCTAGTTAAATAAAGGTTAAATAAAATTAAAAAATTAAAAAGTATGCAAGCTAACTAGCAACACCGGTCTGATGCGACACTTGACAAATGATTTCAGCATTGTATAGTACCTAGCTACATAACGTTACCCAGTGAGTTTACCTGCAGTTTTTGTTGCCTTCTCCGCCATATCCATGTAGAAATTGTATCAAATCTGTATATTATAAATGAATTACTAGCTTGCTAATAATAATAATAATACTGAAATGAACCGGCCTTCGCTTCTCCCGTTGGTTTGTGTGCTCGCGTATTGATTATCTGCGCACACGACTTCCGAAATAGGTCGTGAACGATGATTGGTTACAGTGCGCAGTAAATTGAAGGCGGATTGGTTCACAGCTCCTGACAGTCATTGTAGTCACGCCCTGACATGATGAAAGGACCATTTCTGGCGTGATGTTGGACCATAGAGATGTTGGACAGATAGATGTATATGGAGCTAAGAGATGATAAGGCTATATATGATTCATGCATATTTAATTCAAATCCAATACATCATGCATATATTGTTGCAGAATCCATTTGAACCCATTAATGTCCATACATTAAATTTAAAAAAAATAAAAAAAAATGTTCTTTGGTACACTTCCCATACACAAAAAAAAAAAGATTGCAGTTTTAAAACTGCTGTCGACTGTTGTTTTTTAGAAGCAGTAATTGCAGAAATGCAGTTATACAACACTCTGACTGCAATATTTTTTCGTAAGGGTTGTTCTCGGAGCTACTGATGGGCAAATCTGAATAAATGTTTTGTATGTTTGCCATTCAGAGGGAGAATGGGCAAGACAAAATATTTTTGTGTCTTTGAACGTGGTATGGTAGTAGGTACCAGGAGCACTGGTTTGTGTCAAGAAGTGCAACGCTGTTGGGGTTTTCACGCCCAACAGTTTCCTGTGTGTATCAAGAATGGTCCACCACCCAAAGGACATCCAGACAATTTGACACAACTGTGGGAAACATTGGAGTCAACATGGACCAGCATCCGTGTGGACTGCTTTTGACACATTGTAGAGTTCATACCCCCAAAAAGGGGGTGCAACTCAATATTAGGAAGGTGTTCCTAATGTTTTGTACACTCTGTATGTACAGTGCATTCAGAAATAATTCAGACCCCTTGACTTTTTCCACATTTTGTTACATTACAGCTTTATTATAAAATTGATAAAATTGTTTCCCCCCCACTCATAAGATCTACACACTATACCCCAAAATGACAAAGCAGAAACAGGTTTAGAGATTTTAGCAAATATGTACAAACAAAAAATGGAAATACCACATATACATAAGTATTCAGACCCTTTACTCAGTACTTTGTTGAAGCACCTTTGGCAGTGATTACAGCCTCAATTCTTCTTGGGTATGACGCTACAAGCTTGGCCCACCTGTATTTGGGGAGTTTCATCAGTGCTGCAGACATTTTTTGGTACTCTTCCCCAGGCCTGTACCTCAACACAATCCTGTCTCGGAGCTCTACGACAATTCCTTCGACCTCATGGCTTGGTTTTTGCTCTGACGTGTTAACTGTGGGACCTTTTATATATCCCCCTTGGCGTTTTTCCTATTATGTTGCATTACAACCAATAATTTAAATATATTTTTTATTTGGATTTCATGTAATGGACATACACAAAATACTCCAAATAGATGAAGTGAAATGAAAAAAAGGTTGTTTAACAAAATACAAAAACAGAAAAGTGGTGCGTGCATATGTATTCACCGCTTTGCTATGAAGCCCTTAAATAAGATCTGGTGCAACCAATTACCTTCATAAGTCACATAATTAGTTAAATAAAATCCACCTGTGTGCAATCGAAGTGTCACAATCTGTCACATGATCTCAGTATATATACACCTGTTCTGAAAGGCCCCAGAGTCTGCAACACCACTAAGCAATGGGCACCACCAAGCATGCGGCACCATGAAGTTATAAAAAAATATCCAAAACTTTGAACATCACACGGAGCACCATTAAATCCATTATTAAAAAATTGAAAGAATATGGCACCACAACAAACCTGCCAAGAGAGGGCCGCCCACCAAAACTCACAGACCAGGCAAGGAGGGCATTAATCAGAGAGGCAACAAAGAGACCAAAGATAACCCTGAAGGAGCTGCAAAGCTCCACAGTGGAGATCGGAGTATCTGTCCATAGGACCACTTTAAGCCATACGCATACCACAGAGCTGGGCTTTACGGAAGAGGGGCCAGAAAAAAAGCCATTGGTCTGATGAGACTAAAATTGAGCTTTTTGTCCATCAAGGAAAATGCTATGTCTGGCACAAACCAAACACCTCTCATCACCCCGAGAACACCATCCCCTCAGTGAAGGATGGTTATGACAGCATCATGCTGTGGGGATGTTTTTCAGCAGCAGGGACTGGGAGACTGGTCAGAATTGAAGGAATGTTGTATGGTGCTAAATACAGGGAAATTCTTGAGGGGAACTTCTCTGTCTTCCAAAGATTTGACACTGGGACGGAGGTTCACCTTCCAGCAGGACAATGACCCTAAGCATACTGTTAAAGCAACACTCAAGTGGTTTAAGGGGAAACATTTAAATGTCTTGGAATGGCCTAGTCAAAACCCAGACATCAATCCAATTGAGAATCTGTGGTATGACTTAAAGATTGCTGTACACCTGCAGAACCCATCCAACTCGAAGGAGCTAGATGGCTAGATGTGCCAAGCTTAGAGACATACCCCAAGTGACTTGCAGCTGTCATTGCTGCAAAAGGTGGGTCTACAAAGTATTGACTTTGGGGGGGGTGAATAGTTATGCATGCTCAAGCTCTGTTTTTTGTCTAATTTCTTGTTTGTTTCACATTAGAAAATATTTTACAATTTCAAAGTGGTAGGCATGTTGTGTGAGTGAAATGATACAACCCCCCCCCCCCAAAAAAAAATCGATTTTAATTCCAGGTTGTAAGGCAACAAAATAGGAAAAATGCCAAGGGGGGTGAAAACTTTCACAAGCCACTGTAGACAGGTGTGCCTTTCCAAATCATGTCCAATCAAGTTGTAGAAACATCTCAAAGATGATCAATGGAAACAGGATGCACCTGAGCTCAATTTCGAGTCTCATAGCAAAGGGTCTGAATATTTATTTAAGGTATCTGTTGTTGTTTTTTTTACTTTTAATACATTTGCAAACATTTATAAACCTGTTTTCGCTTTGTCATTATTGGATATGGTGTGTATTTTGATGAGGACAAAAAAAATACACGTAATCTATTTTAGAATAAGGCTGTAATGTAACAAAATGTGGAAAAAGGGAAGAGTTCTGAACACTTTCCGAATGCACTGTATGTATATATAACACTATCTAAAGAAATGCACACACAAACACACACACACACACACACACAGCCCTAGCCTATATGCATTATAAGCCAATTCAATGGAGACTGGAGAGTGAGTCAGTTTACTTTCTCTCTCAGATCATAAATATGTTCAGATCTTAATAATTTTGTGTATAGAGATGACCTAGAACATGAAAACAATATATAAAGAAATCTCCCACCTACAGTATATGCAGTATAAACATGTAATTACTACTTCCAGTGTGAAGGAAATCTCGAAGCTTTTGTTCACCTGATATACAATACCTCATGATAAGCTGCAGACCTTTTTATCTACCGAGAGTTCTCATCCGTAATCGCCACAGCTGTATACATCCCTCCACAAGCCAACGCCATGTTGGCATTCAACAAACTGTATGGGGGCCATAAACAAACTAGAGGATTTCTGGTGGGCAAAGACTAACGGAGGGAGACTTAAAACCATTCTCACACACACAAACACACACACACACACACACACACACACACACACACACAGACACACACACACACACACACAAACACACACACATACACACACACACACACACACACACACACACACACACACACACACACACACACACACACACACACACACCACCACTCGAACTCTAAACCACTTTTAGGACTACCTTCAAAAACAATGAGGAGCTCCCTCAACCTCCCTTTCGGCAATACTGACCATGACTATTTTCCTGCTTACAAACAAAAGCTGAAACAGGAAGTACCAGTGACGCGCTCATTACAGAAATGGTCCGATGAAGCAAACGCGAAGCTACAAGACTGTTTTGCTAGTACAGACTGTGATGTACTGTGATGCTCACGTCGAGGAATACAACACTGGGTTTTGCATGAAATCCCCTGTTCCTGGATGACTTTGTGATGTATCTCTCTCTGGCCGATATGAGGTTAGACCCAGGTGCAGAGAAGAGACCACACATCAATGGTTAAGGATAAACCTAAATACTTTACTGAGAAACAGTATACCTAGGGGGGAAAAAAACAACAAACACTAAGTGTTGAAAACTCACTCAGGAAACAACCACACACAGTAAACAATTCAAGCATCTGTAAATTACCACAGAAAACACACCTCTTTTAACAGGGACACAATCATGAAATAATAAGACACAATAAAAGTCTCTAGGGCGGTCTCTGCCGCCCTCTGGTGACCAGGAGGAACCCTGACAGCCGATGTGAGTAAAACCATGAAACAGGTTAACAATCACAAGGCCGCCGGGCCAGATGGAATACCAGGGCGCATTATCAAAGAATACGCTGGCAAGTATCTTCACAGACATTTTCAATCTGTCCTTGTCCCAAGGCTTGTAATTCCAACATGTTTCAAGCTGACCATCATTATCCCTGTTCCCAAGAGCTCCAAGATGACCTGGCTAAATGACTATCGCCCTGTAGCACTCACATCTGTTATTATGAAGTGCTTTTAAAGGCTGGCTATGACACACATCAACACCATCATCCTAAACACTCTAGACCCAGTCCAATTCCAATACCGCCCAAACAGATCCACAGATGACACAATCTCAATTGCATTTCAGCCTGCCCTCTCCCATCTGGACAATAGGGGGAATAACTATGTGAAAATGCTGTTTATATTCTACAGCTCATCATTCAACACCATAGTTCCCCTCCAAGATCAACACCAAGCTGGGACCCTGGGACTGAACCCCTCCCTTTGTAACTGGATCCTGTACTTCCTGATGGGACGGCCCCAGGTAGTGAGGGTAGGCAACAACGTCAACACCTCCGGCATGTTGACCCTCAACACGGGGGTGTCACGACTACTGCCGAGGGTGGTTCCTCTCCCTGTTCGGGTGGCGCTCGTCGGTCATCGTCACCGGCCTACTAGCTGCCATCGATCCCCTTTTCGTTTTTCTGTTAGTCATGTCTTTATTAGTTGCACCTGTGTTCTGTTAGTTAATTAGTGTTATTATTTAAGCCCGTCTCTCCACCTATTCTGTGTGCGGGCTTGTTACGTGTTTTCACTGTGTTCGTGGTGTGTATCGTGTTGGACTTTGGATTTGTTACGCCCTGTTGTGTTTGGGCATTTTTTCCTCATTTTGTGGTACTTATTAAATATATATATTGTACCAAACATTTTTCTGCCTCCACACCCATAACGTCCAAGCATTACAAGGGGCCCATCAAGGGTGTATGCTCCTGTACTCTCTGTTCACCCACGACTGCATGGCCATGAACGACTCCAACACCATCATCAAGTTTGCTGACGACATGACGGTGGTAGGCCTGGTCTCCGACTGCGATGAGACAGTCTACAGGGAGGAGGTCAGAGATTTGGTAGTGTGGTACCGTAACAGCAACCTCTTCCTCAAAGTCAGTAAGACCAAGGATCTGATCGTGGACTACAGGAGAAAGAGGGGAGCGCAGTCTCTCATCCATATTTGCGGGGCTGTAGTGGGGTGGGTCAAGAGCGTCAAGTTCCTTGGCGTCCACATCACTAAGGACTTAACACAGTCCACGCACACACCCGCACAGTCATGGAAATGGCAGAACAGCGCCTCTTTGCCGTCAGGAGGATAAAAAGATTTTTGCAGGGGCCCTCGGATCCTCAAAAAATGTTACAGCTGCATCATCGAGAGCATTTTGAATGGCTGCTTTACTGCTTGGTTGGGGCGGACAGCCCAGTACATCACTGGGGCCAAACAATTGCCGAAGACTCAAGCCAACCAAGCCATAGACTGTTCACTCTGCTACCATCCAGAAAATGATACCGGAGCATTGGCTCTCGTACCAATAGGCTCCTAGACAGCTTCCACCCCCAAGCCATAAGACTGCTAAATAGTTAATTAATGGTTACCTGGACTATCTGCACTGACCCTATCTTGGGTCAGACTCTATGCACCCTCACAAACTATAAAACTATATATTCAGAACCAGTCAAAAGATTGGACACATCTACTCATTCCAGGTTTGTTCTTTATTTTTTTTACTGTTTTCTACATATTGTAGAATAATAGTGAAGACATCAAAAAAAATATGAAATAACACATATGGAATCATGTAGAAACCAAAAAAAAGTGTTTCTTCAAAGTAGCCACCCTTTGCCTTGATGACAGCTTTGAACTTTGAAGAATCTAAAATCTAAATATATATTTTGATTTGTTTAACACTTTTTTTGGTTACATGATTCCATATCTGTTATTTCATAGTGTTGATGTCATCAGTAGTATTCTACAATGTAGAAAATAGTAAAAAATTATGAAAAACTGTTGAATGAGTAGGTATGTCCAAACTTTTGACTGGTACTGTACACACTATATATACACACTACACTGACACTCCCACACACAACCCCCACACATTCACACACACTACATACTCACACACACGCATATCCACAACACAAACACACATTCAAACATTGATCTGGTACTTCCTGTATATACCTCCACATTGATCTGGTACTGGTACTCCCTGTTTATAGCTCCACATTGATCTGGTACTGGTACTCCCTGTATATAGTTCCACATTGATCTGGTACTTCCTGTATATAGCTCCACATTGATCTGGTACTTCCTGTATATAGCTCCACATTGATCTGGTACTCCCTGTATATAGCTCCACATTGATCTGGTACTCCCTGTATATAGCTCCACATTGTTCTGGTACTCCCTGTATATAGCTCCACATTGATCTGGTACTGGTACTCCCTGTATATAGCTCCACATTGATCTGGTACTCCCTGTATATAGCTCCACATTGATCTAGTACTGGTACTTCCTGTATATAGCTCCACATTGATCTGGTACTCCCTGTATATAGCTCCACATTGATCTGGTACTGGTGCTCCCTGTATATAGCTCCACATTGATCTGATACTCCCTGTATATAGCTCCACATTGATTTGGTACTTCCTGTATATAGCTCCACATTGATCACAGTGCCATCCGTTTTGTCACCAAAGCCCCATATACTACCCACCACTGCGACCTGTACGCTCTCGTTGGCTGGCCTTCGCTTCATAATCGTCGCCAAACACATTGGCTCCAGGTCATCTACAAGACCCTGCTAGGTAAAGTTCCCCCTTATCTCTGCTCGCTGGTCACCATAGCAGCACCCACCTGTAGCACGCGCTCCAGCAGGTATATCTCTCTGGTCACCCCTAAAGCCAACTCCTCCTTTGGTCGTCTCTCCTTCCAGTTCTCTGCTGCCAATGATTGGAACAAACTACAAAAATTTCTGAAACTGGAAACACTTATCTCCCTCATTAGCTTTAAGCACCAGCTGTCAGAGCAGCTCACAGATCACTGCACCTGTACATAGCCCATCTATAATTTAGCCCAAACTACTACCTCTTCCCCTACTGTATTTATTTATTTTATTTATTTCGCTCCTTTGCACCATATTATTTATATTTTAACTTTGAACTTTCTTCAAACTACAAATCTACCATTCCAGTGTTTTTCTTGCTATACTTTATTTACTTTGCCACCATGGCCTTTTTTGCCTTTACCTCCCTTATCTCACATCATTTGCTCACATTGTATATAGTCACATTGTATATAGTCTTTTTTCTACTGCATCATTGATTGTATGTTGTTTTACTCCATGTGTAACTCTGTGTTTTTGTATGTTGTCGAACTGCTTTGCTTTATCTTGGCCAGGTCGCAATTGTAAATGAGAACTTGTTCTCAACTTGCCTACCTGGTTAAATAAAGGTGAAATAAATAAATAAAATTGATCTGGTACTTCCTGTGTATAGCTCCACAGTGATCTGGTACTTCCTGTATATAGCTCCACAGTGATCTGGTACTTCCTGTATATAGCTCCACATTGATCTGGTACTTCCTGTATATAGCTCCACATTGATCTGGTACTTCCTGTATATAGCTCCACATTGATCTGGTACTTCCTGTATATAGCTCCACATTGATCTGGTACTTCCTGTATATAGCTCCACATTGATCTGGTACTTCCTGTATATAGCTTCATTCTTGTGTATTTTATTCCTCCTGTTAATATTTTTATTTGTATTATAATTGTTTAACTCTGCATCATTGGGAAGGGCTCATAAGCATTTCACGGTTAAGTCTACACACGTTGTATTCGGGGGGGCATGTGACAATTAGAATTGGATTTGATTTCGATACATTCACGTGAAGTAAAAACTTACCTCGGATCATTATTTGTTAAATTGAAATAGAATAAATTCATTATATTTCTGTGATTTATTTTAGCTGTGGAGTTGACCACGCCCTGCTTGGTTTTCATTGGTTAATGGTCATCTTTCGTCAAGGAGCTTCAGTAAAGTGTGTGATTCCAGAGAGACGAGTTGAGTTTGGACAGTTACACTATTTTGTATATAATCTGTCCTAAATAAGATCCATATTTGCAGCTGTATTCTGTAAAATGGTCGGGGTAAAGGTGATCGGAAATGATTCAGAGTTCCAACCTGAGCTAGCAGACGCCGGATCAAGGCTTGCGGTAGTGAAGTTCACAATGGCAGGGTAAGGTTCAAAATCTGTTCCCAGGCCTGGCTTTACCAGCTAGCTATGATCTACGCTGAAATGGGCGATCCACTTTCATTTGTGAATGTATAACTAGATAGTTAGTTAATTTGTTTCGGTGCATCAGTTGTTGAGTACTTTCTTTTAAAAGCGTGACAATAACTAACGATAACTTAACTCGGACAACATACCACGCTGTTAGGTAACTAACGTTAGCTAGCTAGATAGCTCAGCCAGCTATGACTTAGCAATATCAGCCAGGCTAAGCTAGCTAGACAACTTGTTATTAACAGCATGACAGTAGTCTGGTACTAGCTATCTAACAATACAGTCAAGTATTTTCGATATAATGTGTGGTACATAGAGGTAATGTTATCTAGCTAGCTAGTGGTTTTAATAGACATCTACTAGCGAGCTATGCTCTTCCCCGTAAAGGGAACACAACAACTATGTTTTCTAACGTTCGTTAACTAGTTAACGATCTAGATAACTAGCGAACTCGGGAAGAATAATGCTTAGCTAGCTATTGCTTTAGCTACTGCACATGTGAGGCTTACTTTTTTGCATTTCTGTTTTGTTTATAACAGCCATTTGTTAATAGCTAGCTAACTAACGTTAGCCAATTAACTGCACTTCCGGTTTAGTTGACAATAGCTTCCTGTTAAACTCTTCTTCGCTCCCCAGGTGTCGACCCTGTGTCAGAATATCCCCTGCTTTCAACATGTTGAGTAACAAGTACCCACATGTCATTTTTCTCGAAGTAGATGTACACGTCTGTCAGGTGAGGTTATTTTTGTGTTAAGACTTTTATTAATACAGCCTACTGTGTCGTTATCAAACCACCAGGTACTTCATTATGTTGTTGTTGTCATAGGAGACTTGGTAAACAAGAAGTGATGTATAGCCTCAGACGTTAACATCCTCATGTTATTCATTGAGCAATACAGATGAAGAAGTCTGGAATGTGTGTTGAGGCGTGTGACTAAGACTTGAATGTCAATGTCCCTCTTTCAGGCAACGGCTGCCGCCAACAACATCTCTGCAACGCCAACGTTTTTGTTTTTCCGTAACAAAGTGCGCATTGACCAGTATCAAGGTGCAGATGCCTCAGGTCTAGAGGAGAAGATCAAGCAGCATGTAGAAAACGACCCTGGAAGCAACGAGGACTCAGACATTCCCAAGGGATATGTGAGTATATGATGAACTACATCACTCGGGTGAGTTTCCCAAAACGTAAAGATAATCTTTAGAATTAAGATCATAGTTTGTCTATTGCCCAGCAACTAGCTCACTGATCTTTATGTTTTTTGGGAAACTCACCCTAGGCTAGATATACTTCGGAGTTTTGTCCTTGTCTTCCCGACCTGGGACGCAAACTCAGAACCCCTCCCTGTCTTCCCGAGACAGGACGTGAACTCAGAACCCCTCCCTGTCTTCCCGAGACAGGACGTGAACTCAGAACCCCTCCCTGTCTTCCCGAGACAGGACGTGAACTCAGAACCCCTCCCTGTCTTCCCGAGACAGGACGTGAACTCAGAACCCCTCCCTGTCTTCCCGAGACAGGACGTGAACTCAGAACCCCTCCCTGTCTTGCACCGTCAATGCTGACTCAGAAAAGGTTAGGAATTTCTGGGTCTGTGGTGACGGTATCCCAGGACAGGTCTCAGGATAGCATAAGTCGAAGCTAACCATACGCTACATAAGCTCACATTTCAGTAAAGCAGTGTCAACATTTAGGGTGGTGCTTTACAAAGCTACACAAGTAGGTGCGAGAACCTCTGACTAGAATAAAATCTTTGTTTTTGTGCTCGCTTTTAATGTGCACTTAACATGGATTCACCTTGTGTGCGTCCTTTAAAACAAATATATATCTTTGTACTGTGTCTGTGTGTTCAGATGGACCTGATGCCGTTTGTGAACAAAGCTGGCTGTGAGTGCCTAAATGAGAGCGACGAGAGCGGCTTTGAAAACTGCTTAGTCAAGGACACCACCTACCTGGAGTCTGACTGTGATGAGCAGGTGAGTCTGAGGATGGATGGATGTTAGGTTCTTCTCTTTAGGTCAGAGCTGTCTGAATGTGTTCAGTCCAGTCAACTTGTTGTGAGGTTTTACTGAGTTGTGCAGCGGTCTGAGACACTGAATCTCAGTGCAGGAGGTGTCACTACAGTCCCTGGTTCGAATCCACGGTGAATCACTTCCAGCCGTGATCGGGAGTCCATTGTGCCGTGCACAATTGTCCCAGCGTCGTCCGGGTTTTGCCAGGGTAGGCCGTCGATGTAAATAAGAATTTGTTAATAACTGACTTGCCTAGTTAAATAAAGATTACATTTATAAAAAATTACTGCAAGTACCCCCATGTCCATTTGAAAATGTTTCAAATCAAAGTTTATTTGTCACGTGCGCCGAATACAACCTTACAGTGCAAAAAAGGTATTAGGTTAACAATAGGTAGGTAAAGAAATAAAACGACAGTAAAAAGACAGGCTATATACAGTAGCGAGGCTATAAAAGTAGCAAGGCTACATACAGACACCGGTTAGTCAGGCTGATTGAGGTAGTATGTACATGTAGATATGGTTAAAGTGACTATGCATATATGATGAACAGAGAGTAGTAGCAGCAGCATTAAAAGAGGGGGTGGTGGGTGTTTGCCCTGGTTATGGAATTAATTGACGAGACCCAAGTGGAACACAGACACTTTATCCTTCTTAGTGTGGGATGTTACATTCTATTGATATCAGCGTGGAAAGTAGACTAATACATGTATAGGATCACCCCTCACTGACAGACTAATAGATGTATAGGATCACCCCTCACTGACAGACTAATAGATGTATAGGATCACCCCTCACTGACAGACTAATAGATGTATAGGATCACCCCTCACTGACAGACTAATAGATGTATCACCCCTCACTGACAGACTAATAGATGTATAGGATCACCCCTCACTGACAGACTAATAGATGTATAGGATCACCCCTCACTGACAGACTAATAGATGTATAGGATCACCCCTCACTGACAGACTAATAGATGTATAGTATCACCCCTCACTGACAGACTAATAGATGTATAGTATCACCCCTCACTGACAGACTAATAGATGTATAGTATCACCCCTCACTGACAGACTAATAGATGTATAGGATCACCCCTCACTGACAGACTAATAGATGTATCACCCCTCACTGACAGACTAATAGATGTATAGGATCACCCCTCACTGACAGACTAATAGATGTATAGGATCACCCATCACTGACAGACTAATAGATGTATAGTATCACCCCTCACTGACAGACTAATAGATGTATCACCTCTCACTGACAGACTAATAGATGTATAGTATCACCCCTCACTGACAGACTAATAGATGTATAGGATCACCCCTCACTGACAGACTAATAGATGTATAGTATCACCCCTCACTGACAGACTAATAGATGTATAGGATCACCCCTCACTGACAGACTAATAGATGTATAGTATCACCCCTCACTGACAGACTAATAGATGTATAGGATCACCCCTCACTGACCGACTAATAGATGTATAGGATCACCCCTCACTGACAGACTAATAGATGTATAGGATCACCCCTCACTGACAGACTAATAGATGTATCACCCCTCACTGACAGACTAATAGATGTATAGTATCACCCCTCACTGACAGACTAATAGATGTATAGGATCACCCCTCACTGACAGACTAATAGATGTATAGTATCACCCCTCACTGACAGACTAATAGATGTATCACCCCTCACTGACAGACTAATAGATGTATCACCCCTCACTGACAGACTAATAGATGTATAGGATCACCCCTCACTGACAGACTAATAGATGTATAGGATCACCCATCACTGACAGACTAATAGATGTATAGTATCACCCCTCACTGACAGACTAATAGATGTATCACCTCTCACTGACAGACTAATAGATGTATAGTATCACCCCTCACTGACAGACTAATAGATGTATAGTATCACCCCTCACTGACAGACTAATAGATGTATAGTATCACCCCTCACTGACAGACTAATAGATGTATAGGATCACCCCTCACTGACAGACTAATAGATGTATAGTATCACCCCTCACTGACAGACTAATAGATGTATAGGATCACCCCTCACTGACAGACTAATAGATGTATAGTATCACCCCTCACTGACAGACTAATAGATGTATAGGATCACCCCTCACTGACCGACTAATAGATGTATAGGATCACCCCTCACTGACAGACTAATAGATGTATAGGATCACCCCTCACTGACAGACTAATAGATGTATCACCCCTCACTGACAGACTAATAGATGTATAGTATCACCCCTCACTGACAGACTAATAGATGTATAGGATCACCCCTCACTGACAGACTAATAGATGTATAGTATCACCCCTCACTGACAGACTAATAGATGTATCACCCCTCACTGACAGACTAATAGATGGATCACCCCTCACTGACAGACTAATAGATGGATCACCCCTCACTGACAGACTAATAGATGTATCACCCCTCACTGACAGACTAATAGATGTAACACCCCTCACTGACAGACTAATAGATGTATAGGATCACCCCTCACTGACAGACTAATAGATGTATAGGATCACCCCTCACTGACAGACTAATAGATGTATAGGATCACCCCTCACTGACAGACTAATAGATGTATAGTATCACCCCTCACTGACAGACTAATAGATGTATCACCCCTCACTGACAGACTAATAGATGTATAGTATCACCCCTCACTGACAGACTAATAGATGTATCACCCCTCACTGACAGACTAATAGATGTATAGGATCACCCCTCACTGACAGACTAATAGATGTATAGGATCACCCCTCACTGACAGACTAATAGATGTATAGGATCACCCCTCACTGACAGACTAATAGATGTATTACCCCTCACTGACAGACTAATAGATGTATAGCATCACCCCTCACTGACAGACTAATAGATGTATAGGATCACCCCTCACTGACAGACTAATAGATGTATCACCCCTCACTGACAGACTAATAAATGTATAGGATCACCCCTCACTGACAGACTAATAGATGTATAGAATCACCCCTCACTGACAGACTAATAGATGTATAGAATCACCCCTCACTGACAGACTAATAGATGTATAGAATCACCCCTCACTGACAGACTAATAGATGTATCACCCCTCACTGACAGACTAATAGATGTATCACCCCTCACTGACAGACTAATAGATGTATCACCCCTCACTGACAGACTAATAGATGTATCACCCCTCACTGACAGACTAATAGATGTATCACCCCTCACTGACAGACTAATAGATGTATCACCCCTCACTGACAGACTAATAGATGTATCACCCCTCACTGACAGACTAATAGATGTATCACCCCTCACTGACAGACTAATAGATGTATCACCCCTCACTGACAGACTAATAGATGCATCACCCCTCACTGACAGACTAATAGATGCATCACCCCTCACTGACAGACTAATAGATGTATAGCATCACCCCTCACTGACAGACTAATAGATGGATCACCCCTCACTGACAGACTAATAGATGCATCACCCCTCACTGACAGACTAATAGATGTATAGCATCACCCCTCACTGACAGACTAATAGATGTATAGCATCACCCCTCACTGACAGACTAATAGATGTATAGGATCACCCCTCACTGACAGACTAATAGATGTATAGGATCACCCCTCACTGACAGACTAATAGATGTATAGTAACACCCGTCACTGACAGACTAATAGATGTATCATCCCTCACTGACAGACTAATAGATGTATAGGATCACCCCTCACTGACAGACTAATAGATGTATAGGATCACCCCTCACTGACAGACTAATAGATGTATAGGATCACCCCTCACTGACAGACTAATAGATGTATAGAATCACCCCTCACTGACAGACTAATAGATGTATAGAATCACCCCTCACTGACAGACTAATAGATGTATAGGATCACTCCTCACTGACAGACTAATAGATGTATAGGATCACCCCTCACTGACAGACTAATAGATGTATAGGATCACCCCTCACTGACAGACTAATAGATGTATCACCCCTCACTGACAGCCTAATAGATGTATAGTATCACCCCTCACTGACAGACTAATAGATGTATCACCCCTCACTGACAGACTAATAGATGTATAGAATCACCCCTCACTGACAGACTAATAGATGTATAGGATCACCCCTCACTGACAGACTAATAGATGTATAGGATCACCCCTCACTGACAGACTAATAGATGTATAGGATCACCCCTCACTGACAGACTAATAGATGTATAGTATCACCCCTCACTGACACTAATAGATGTATAGTATCACCCCTCACTGACAGACTAATAGATGTATAGTATCACCCCTCACTGACACTAATAGATGTATAGTATCACCCCTCACTGACAGACTAATAGATGTATAGTATCACCCCTCACTGACAGACTAATAGATATATCACCCCTCACTGACAGACTAATAGATGTATCACCCCTCACTGACAGACTAATAGATGTATAGAATCACCCCTCACTGACAGACTAATAGATGTATCACCCCTCACTGACAGACTAATAGATGTATCACCCCTCACTGACAGACTAATAGATGTATAGGATCACCCCTCACTGACAGACTAATAGATGTATAGGATCACCCCTCACTGACAGACTAATAGATGTATAGTATCACCCCTCACTGACAGCCTAATAGATGTATAGTATCACCTCTCACTGACAGCCTAATAGATGTATAGTATCACCCCTCACTGACAGCCTAATAGATGTATAGTATCACCCCTCACTGACAGACTAATAGATGTATAGTATCACCCCTCACTGACAGACTAATAGATGTATCACCCCTCACTGACAGACTAATAGATGTATAGGATCACCCCTCACTGACAGACTAATAGATGTATCACCCCTCACTGACAGACTAATAGATGTATAGTATCACCCCTCACTGACAGACTAATAGATGTATAGTATCACCCCTCACTGACAGACTAATAGATGTATCACCCCTCACTGACAGACTAATAGATGTATAGAATCACCCCTCACTGACAGACTAATAGATGTATAGAATCACCCCTCACTGACAGACTAATAGATGTATAGAATCACCCCTCACTGACAGACTAATAGATGTATAGAATCACCCCTCACTGACAGACTAATAGATGTATAGGATCACCCCTCACTGACAGACTAATAGATGTATAGGATCACCCCTCACTGACAGACTAATAGATGCATCACCCCTCACTGACAGACTAATAGATGCATCACCCCTCACTGACAGACTAATAGATGTATAGCATCACCCCTCACTGACAGACTAATAGATGGATCACCCCTCACTGACAGACTAATAGATGCATCACCCTTCACTGACAGACTAATAGATGTATCACCCCTCACTGACAGACTAATAGATGTATAGCATCACCCCTCACTGACAGACTAATAGATGTATAGGATCACCCCTCACTGACAGACTAATAGATGTATAGGATCACCCCTCACTGACAGACTAATAGATGTATAGGATCACCCCTCACTGACAGACTAATAGATGTATAGTAACACCCGTCACTGACAGACTAATAGATGTATCATCCCTCACTGACAGACTAATAGATGTATAGGATCACCCCTCACTGACAGACTAATAGATGTATAGGATCACCCCTCACTGACAGACTAATAGATGTATAGGATCACCCCTCACTGACAGACTAATAGATGTATAGAATCACCCCTCACTGACAGACTAATAGATGTATAGAATCACCCCCTCACTGACAGACTAATAGATGTATCACCCCTCACTGACAGACTAATAGATGGATCACCCCTCACTGACAGACTAATAGATGTATCACCCCTCACTGACAGACTAATAGATGTAACACCCCTCACTGACAGACTAATAGATGTATAGGATCACCCCTCACTGACAGACTAATAGATGTATAGGATCACCCCTCACTGACAGACTAATAGATGTATAGGATCACCCCTCACTGACAGACTAATAGATGTATAGAATCACCCCTCACTGACAGACTAATAGATGTATAGAATCACCCCTCACTGACAGACTAATAGATGTATAGGATCACCCCTCACTGACAGACTAATAGATGTATAGGATCACCCCTCACTGACAGACTAATAGATGTATAGGATCACCCCTCACTGACAGACTAATAGATTTATAGGATCACCCCTCACTGACAGACTAATAGATGTATCACCCCTCACTGACAGCCTAATAGATGTATAGTATCACCCCTCACTGACACTAATAGATGTATAGTATCACCCCTCACTGACACTAATAGATGTATAGTATCACCCCTCACTGACAGACTAATAGATGTATAGTATCACCCCTCACTGACAGACTAATAGATATATCACCCCTCACTGACAGACTAATAGATGTATCACCCCTCACTGACAGACTAATAGATGTATAGAATCACCCCTCACTGACAGACTAATAGATGTATCACCCCTCACTGACAGACTAATAGATGTATCACCCCTCACTGACAGACTAATAGATGTATAGGATCACCCCTCACTGACAGACTAATAGATGTATAGGATCACCCCTCACTGACAGACTAATAGATGTATAGTATCACCCCTCACTGACAGCCTAATAGATGTATAGTATCACCCCTCACTGACAGCCTAATAGATGTATAGTATCACCCCTCACTGACAGCCTAATAGATGTATAGTATCACCCCTCACTGACAGACTAATAGATGTATAGTATCACCCCTCACTGACAGACTAATAGATGTATCACCCCTCACTGACAGACTAATAGATGTATAGGATCACCCCTCACTGACAGACTAATAGATGTATCACCCCTCACTGACAGACTAATAGATGTATAGTATCACCCCTCACTGACAGACTAATAGATGTATAGTATCACCCCTCACTGACAGACTAATAGATGTATCACCCCTCACTGACAGACTAATAGATGTATAGAATCACCCCTCACTGACAGACTAATAGATGTATAGAATCACCCCTCACTGACAGACTAATAGATGTATAGAATCACCCCTCACTGACAGACTAATAGATGTATAGAATCACCCCTCACTGACAGACTAATAGATGTATAGGATCACCCCTCACTGACAGACTAATAGATGTATAGGATCACCCCTCACTGACAGACTAATAGATGGATCACCCCTCACTGACAGACTAATAGATGCATCACCCCTCACTGACAGACTAATAGATGCATCACCCCTCACTGACAGACTAATAGATGTATAGCATCACCCCTCACTGACAGACTAATAGATGGATCACCCCTCACTGACAGACTAATAGATGCATCACCCCTCACTGACAGACTAATAGATGTATCACCCCTCACTGACAGACTAATAGATGTATAGCATCACCCCTCACTGACAGACTAATAGATGTATAGGATCACCCCTCACTGACAGACTAATAGATGTATAGGATCACCCCTCACTGACAGACTAATAGATGTATAGTAACACCCGTCACTGACAGACTAATAGATGTATCATCCCTCACTGACAGACTAATAGATGTATAGGATCACCCCTCACTGACAGACTAATAGATTGTATAGGATCACCCCTCACTGACAGACTAATAGATGTATAGGATCACCCCTCACTGACAGACTAATAGATGTATAGAATCACCCCTCACTGACAGACTAATAGATGTATAGAATCACCCCTCACTGACAGACTAATAGATGTATCACCCCTCACTGACAGACTAATAGATGGATCACCCCTCACTGACAGACTAATAGATGTATCACCCTCACTGACAGACTAATAGATGTAACACCCCTCACTGACAGACTAATAGATGTATAGGATCACCCCTCACTGACAGACTAATAGATGTATAGGATCACCCCTCACTGACAGACTAATAGATGTATAGGATCACCCCCTCACTGACAGACTAATAGATGTATAGTATCACCCCTCACTGACAGACTAATAGATGTATCACCCCTCACTGACAGACTAATAGATGTATAGTATCACCCCTCACTGACAGACTAATAGATGTATCACCCCTCACTGACAGACTAATAGATGTATAGGATCACCCCTCACTGACAGACTAATAGATGTATAGGATCACCCCTCACTGACAGACTAATAGATGTATAGGATCACCCCTCACTGACAGACTAATAGATGTATTACCCCTCACTGACAGACTAATAGATGTATAGCATCACCCCTCACTGACAGACTAATAGATGTATAGGATCACCCCTCACTGACAGACTAATAGATGTATCACCCCTCACTGACAGACTAATAGAAGTATAGGATCACCCCTCACTGACAGACTAATAGATGTATAGAATCACCCCTCACTGACAGACTAATAGATGTATAGTATCACCCCTCACTGACAGACTAATAGATGTATAGTATCACCCCTCACTGACAGACTAATAGATGTATCACCCCTCACTGACAGACTAATAGATGTATAGAATCACCCCTCACTGACAGACTAATAGATGTATAGAATCACCCCTCACTGACAGACTAATAGATGTATAGAATCACCCCTCACTGACAGACTAATAGATGTATAGAATCACCCCTCACTGACAGACTAATAGATGTATAGGATCACCCCTCACTGACAGACTAATAGATATATCACCCCTCACTGACAGACTAATAGATGTATCACCCCTCACTGACAGACTAATAGATGTATAGAATCACCCCTCACTGACAGACTAATAGATGTATCACCCCTCACTGACAGACTAATATATGTATCACCCCTCACTGACAGACTAATAGATGTATAGGATCACCCCTCACTGACAGACTAATAGATGTATAGGATCACCCCTCACTGACAGACTAATAGATGTATAGTATCACCCCTCACTGACAGCCTAATAGATGTATAGTATCACCCCTCACTGACAGCCTAATAGATGTATAGTATCACCCCTCACTGACAGCCTAATAGATGTATAGTATCACCCCTCACTGACAGACTAATAGATGTATAGTATCACCCCTCACTGACAGACTAATAGATGTATCACCCCTCACTGACAGACTAATAGATGTATAGGATCACCCCTCACTGACAGACTAATAGATGTATCACCCCTCACTGACAGACTAATAGATGTATAGTATCACCCCTCACTGACAGACTAATAGATGTATAGTATCACCCCTCACTGACAGACTAATAGATGTATAGTATCACCCCTCACTGACAGACTAATAGATGTATCACCCCTCACTGACAGACTAATAGATGTATAGAATCACCCCTCACTGACAGACTAATAGATGTATAGAATCACCCCTCACTGACAGACTAATAGATGTATAGAATCACCCCTCACTGACAGACTAATAGATGTATAGGATCACCCCTCACTGACAGACTAATAGATGTATAGGATCACCCCTCACTGACAGACTAATAGATGGATCACCCCTCACTGACAGACTAATAGATGCATCACCCCTCACTGACAGACTAATAGATGCATCACCCCTCACTGACAGACTAATAGATGTATAGCATCACCCCTCACTGACAGACTAATAGATGGATCACCCCTCACTGACAGACTAATAGATGCATCACCCCTCACTGACAGACTAATAGATGTATCACCCCTCACTGACAGACTAATAGATGTATAGCATCACCCCTCACTGACAGACTAATAGATGTATAGGATCACCCCTCACTGACAGACTAATAGATGTATAGGATCACCCCTCACTGACAGACTAATAGATGTATAGTAACACCCGTCACTGACAGACTAATAGATGTATCATCCCTCACTGACAGACTAATAGATGTATAGGATCACCCCTCACTGACAGACTAATAGATGTATAGGATCACCCCTCACTGACAGACTAATAGATGTATAGGATCACCCCTCACTGACAGACTAATAGATGTATAGAATCACCCCCTCACTGACAGACTAATAGATGTATAGAATCACCCCTCACTGACAGACTAATAGATGTATCACCCCTCACTGACAGACTAATAGATGCATCACCCCTCACTGACAGACTAATAGATGTATCACCCCTCACTGACAGACTAATAGATGTATAGCATCACCCCTCACTGACAGACTAATAGATGTATAGGATCACCCCTCACTGACAGACTAATAGATGTATAGATCACCCCTCACTGACAGACTAATAGATGTATAGTAACACCCGTCACTGACAGACTAATAGATGTATCATCCCTCACTGACAGACTAATAGATGTATAGGATCACCCCTCACTGACAGACTAATAGATGTATAGGATCACCCCTCACTGACAGACTAATAGATGTATAGGATCACCCCTCACTGACAGACTAATAGATGTATAGAATCACCCCTCACTGACAGACTAATAGATTGTATAGAATCACCCCTCACTGACAGACTAATAGATGTATAGGATCACCCCTCACTGACAGACTAATAGATGTATAGGATCTACCCCTCACTGACAGACTAATAGATGTATCACCCCTCACTGACAGACTAATAGATGTATCACCCCTCACTGACAGCCTAATAGATGTATAGTATCACCCCTCACTGACAGACTAATAGATGTATAGTATCACCCCTCACTGACAGACTAATAGATGTATCACCCCTCACTGACAGACTAATAGATGTATCACCCCTCACTGACAGACTAATAGATGTATAGAATCACCCCTCACTGACAGACTAATAGATGTATAGAATCACCCCTCACTGACAGACTAATAGATGTATAGGATCACCCCTCACTGACAGACTAATAGATGTATAGGATCACCCTCACTGACAGACTAATAGATGTATAGGATCACCCTCTCAATGACATGACTATAGGGATCACCCCTCACTGACAGACTAATAGATGGATCACCCCTCACTGACAGACTAATAGATGGATCACCCCTCACTGACAGACTAATAGATGCATCACCCCTCACTGACAGACTAATAGATGTATAGCATCACCCCTCACTGACAGACTAATAGATGGATCACCCCTCACTGACAGACTAATAGATGCATCACCCCTCACTGACAGACTAATAGATGTATAGCATCACCCCTCACTGACAGACTAATAGATGTATAGGATCACCCCTCACTGACAGACTAATAGATGTATAGGATCACCCCTCACTGACAGACTAATAGATGTATAGTAACACCCGTCACTGACAGACTAATAGATGTATCATCCCTCACTGACAGACTAATAGATGTATAGGATCACCCCTCACTGACAGACTAATAGATGTATAGGATCACCCCTCACTGACAGACTAATAGATGTATAGGATCACCCCTCACTGACAGACTAATAGATGTATAGAATCACCCCTCACTGACAGACTAATAGATGTATAGAATCACACCTCACTGACAGACTAATAGATGTATAGGATCACCCCTCACTGACAGACTAATAGATGTATAGGATCACCCCTCACTGACAGACTAATAGATGTATAGGATCACCCCTCACTGACAGACTAATAGATGTATCACCCCTCACTGACAGCCTAATAGATGTATAGTATCACCCCTCACTGACAGACTAATAGATGTATATTATCACCCCTCACTGACAGACTAATAGATGTATCACCCCTCACTGACAGACTAATAGATGTATAGAATCACCCCTCACTGACAGACTAATAGATGTATAGAATCACCCCTCACTGACAGACTAATAGATGTATAGAATCACCCCTCACTGACAAAGACTAATAGATGTATAGAATCACCCCTCACTGACAGACTAATAGATGTATAGGATCACCCCTCACTGACAGACTAATAGATGTATAGGATCACCCCTCACTGACAGACTAATAGATGGATCACCCCTCACTGACAGACTAATAGATGCATCACCCCTCACTGACAGACTAATAGATGCATCACCCCTCACTGACAGACTAATAGATGTATAGCATCACCCCTCACTGACAGACTAATAGATGGATCACCCCTCACTGACAGACTAATAGATGCATCACCCCTCACTGACAGACTAATATATGTATCACCCCTCACTGACAGACTAATAGATGTATAGCATCACCCCTCACTGACAGACTAATAGATGTATAGGATCACCCCTCACTGACAGACTAATAGATGTATAGGATCACCCCTCACTGACAGACTAATAGATGTATAGTAACACCCGTCACTGACAGACTAATAGATGTATCATCCCTCACTGACAGACTAATAGATGTATAGGATCACCCCTCACTGACAGACTAATAGATGTATAGGATCACCCCTCACTGACAGACTAATAGATGTATAGGATCACCCTCACTGACAGACTAATAGATGTATAGAATCACCCCTCACTGACAGACTAATAGATGTATAGAATCACCCCTCACTGACAGACTTATAGATGTATAGAATCACCCCTCACTGACAGACTAATAGATGTATAGGATCACCCCTCACTGACAGACTAATAGATGTATAGGATCACCCCTCACTGACAGACTAATAGATGTATAGGATCACCCCTCACTGACAGACTAATAGATGTATCACCCCTCACTGACAGACTAATAGATGTATCACCCCTCACTGACAGCCTAATAGATGTATAGTATCACCCCTCACTGACAGACTAATAGATGTATAGGATCACCCCTCACTGACAGACTAATAGATGTATCACCCCTCACTGACAGACTAATAGATGTATAGAATCACCCCTCACTGACAGACTAATAGATGTATAGGATCACCCCTCACTGACAGACTAATAGATGTATAGGATCACCCCTCACTGACAGACTAATAGATGTATAGGATCACCCCTCACTGACAGACTAATAGATGTATAGTATCACCCCTCACTGACACTAATAGATGTATAGTATCACCCCTCACTGACAGACTAATAGATATATCACCCCTCACTGACAGACTAATAGATATATCACCCCTCACTGACAGACTAATAGATGTATCACCCCTCACTGACAGACTAATAGATGTATAGGATCACCCCTCACTGACAGACTAATAGATGTATAGTATCACCCCTCACTGACAGACTAATAGATGTATAGAATCACCCCTCACTGACAGCCTAATAGATGTATAGTATCACCCCTCACTGACAGCCTAATAGATGTATAGTATCACCCCTCACTGACAGACTAATAGATATATCACCCCTCACTGACAGACTAATAGATGTATCACCCTCTCACTGACAGACTAATAGATGTATCACCCCTCACTGACGATCAATATAGATGTATAGGATCACCCCTCACTGACAGACTAATAGATGTATAGTATCACCCCTCACTGACAGACTAATAGATGTATAGAATCACCCCTCACTGACAGCCTAATAGATGTATAGTATCACCCCTCACTGACAGCCTAATAGATGTATAGTATCACCCCTCACTGACAGACTAATAGATGTATAGTATCACCCCTCACTGACAGACTAATAGATGTATAGGATCACCCCTCACTGACAGACTAATAGATGTATAGTAACACCCGTCACTGACAGACTAATAGATGTATCATCCCTCACTGACAGACTAATAGATGTATAGGATCACCCCTCACTGACGACTAATAGATGTATAGATCACCCCTCACTGACAGACTAATAGATGTATAGAATCACCCCTCACTGACAGACTAATAGATGTATAGAATCACCCCTCACTGACAGACTAATAGATGTATAGAATCACCCCTCACTGACAGACTAATAGATGTATCACCCCTCACTGACAGACTAATAGATGTATAGGATCACCCCTCACTGACAGACTAATAGATGTATAGGATCACCCTCACTGACAGACTAATAGATGTATAGATCACCCTCACTGACAGACTAATAGATGTATCACCCCTCACTGACAGACTAATAGATGTATCACCCCTCACTGACAGCCTAATAGATGTATAGTATCACCCCTCACTGACAGACTAATAGATGTATAGTATCACCCCTCACTGACAGACTAATAGATGTATCACCCCTCACTGACAGACTAATAGATGTATAGAATCACCCCTCACTGACAGACTAATAGATGTATAGGATCACCCCTCACTGACAGACTAATAGATGTATAGGATCACCCCTCACTGGACAGACTAATAGATGTATAGTATCACCCCGTCACTGACACTAATAGATGTATAGTAATCACCCCTCACTGACAGACTAATAGATGTATAGTATCACCCCCTCACTGACACTAATAGATGTATAGTATCACCCCTCACTGACAGACTAATAGATATATGCACCCCCTCACTGACAGACTAATAGATTATATCACCCCTCACTGACAGACTAAATAGATGTATCACCTCACTGACAGACTAATAGATGTATAGATCACCCCTCACTGACAGACTAATAGATGTATCACCCCTCATGACAGATAGATATAGATCACCCCTCACTGACAGACTAATAGATGTATAGGATCACCCCTCACTGACAGACTAATAGATGTATAGTATCACCCCTCACTGACAGACTAATAGATGTATAGAATCACCCCTCACTGACAGCCTAATAGATGTATAGTATCACCCCTCACTGACAGACTAATAGATGTATAGTATCACCCCTCACTGACAGACTAATAGATATATCACCCCTCACTGACAGACTAATAGATGTATCACCCCTCACTGACAGACTAATAGATGTATCACCCCTCACTGACAGACTAATAGATATATAGAATCACCCCTCACTGACAGACTATAGATGTATAGAATCACTCCCTGACAGACTA
>NC_042971.1:66117936-66135593 GCF_901001165.1 Salmo trutta | reverse complement strand
TCAATGTGGAGCATAACAGGGAGTACCAGATCAATGAGGAGCTATATACAGGGGACAGTACCAGTACCAGATCAATGTGGAGCTATATACAGGGTTGTACCAGATCAATGTGGAGTATATACAGGGAGCAGTACCAGATCAATGTGGAGCTATATACAGGAGTACCAGTCAATGTGGAGGCTATATACAGGAAGTACCAGATCAATGTGGAGCTATATACAGGGAGTACCAGATCAATGTGGAGCTATATACAGGAAGTACCAGATCAATGTGGGGCTATATACAGGGAGTTACCAGATCAATGTGGAGCTATATACAGGGAGTACCAGATCAATGTGGAGCTATATACAGGAAAGTACCAGATCAATGTGGAGCTATATACAGGAAGTACCAGATCAATGTGGAGCTATATACAGGAAGTACCAGATCAATGTGGAGCTATATACAGGGAGTACCAGATCAATGTGGAGCTATATACAGGGAGTACCAGATCAATGTGGAGCTATATACAAGAAGTACCAGATCAATGTGGAGCTATATACAGGGAGTACCAGATCAATGTGGAGCTATATACAGGGCGCAACCAGATCAATGTGGAGCTATATACAGGAGTACCAGATCAATGTGGAGCTATATACAGGAAGTACCAGATCAATGTGGAGCTATATACAGGGAGTAACCAGATCAATGAGGATCTATATACAGGATAGTACCAGTACCAGATCAATGTGGAGCTATATACAGGGAGTACCAGATCAATGTGGAGCTATATACAGGGAGTACCAGATCAATGTGGAGCTATATACAGGAAGTACCAGATCAATGTGGGGCTATATACAGGGAGTACCAGATCAATGTGGAGCTATATACAGGGAAGTACCAGATCAATGTGGAGCTATATACAGGAAGTACCAGATCAATGTGGAGCTATATACAGGAAGTACCAGATCAATGTGGAGCTATATACAGGGAGTACCAGATCAAGTGGAGCTATATACAGGGAGTACCAGATCAATGTGTGGAGCTATATACAGGAAGTACCAGATCAATGTGGAGCTATATACAGGGAAGTACCAGATCAATGTGGAGCTATATACAGGAAGTACCAGATCAATGTGGAGCTATATACAGGAAGTACCAGATCAATGTGGAGCTATATACAGGAAGTACCAGATCAATGTGGAGCTATATACAGGAGTACCAGATCAATGTGGAGCTATATACAGGAAGTACCAGATCAATGTGGAGCTATATACAGGAAGTACCAGATCAATGTGGAGCTATATACAGGGAGTACCAGTACCAGATCAATGTGGAGCTATATACAGGGAGTACCAGTACCAGATCAATGTGGAGCTATATACAGGGAGTACCAGTACCAGATCAATGTGGAGCTATATACAGGAAGTACCAGATCAATGTGGAGCTATATACAGGGAGTACCAGATCAATGTGGAGCTATATACAGGGAGTACCAGATCAATGTGGAGCTATATACAGGGAGTACCAGATCAATGTGGAGCTATATACAGGCAGTACCAGATCAATGTGGAGCTATATACAGGAAGTACCAGATCAATGTGGAGCTATATACAGGGAGTACCAGATCAATGTGGAGCTATATACAGGAAGTACCAGATCAGTGTGGAGCTATATACAGGAAGTACCAGATCAATGTGGAGCTATATACAGGGAGTACCAGATCAATGTGGAGCTATATACAGGAAGTACCAGATCAATGTGGAGCTATATACAGGAAGTACCAGATCAATGTGGAGCTATATACAGGGAGTACCAGATCAATGTGGAGCTATATACAGGGAGTACCAGATCAATGTGGAGCTTCTACAGGAAGTACCAGATCAATGTGGAGGCTATATACAGGGAGTACCAGTACCAGATCAATGTGGAGCTATATACAGGGAGTACCAGTACCAGATCAATGTGGAGCTATATACAGAAAGTACCAGATCAATGGGAGCTATATACAGGGAGTACCAGAACAATGTGGAGCTATTATACAGGGAGTACCAGAACAATGTGGAGCTATATACAGGAAGTACCAGATCAATGTAGAACTATATACAGGAAGTACCAGATCAATGTGGAAGCTATATACAGGAAGTACCAGATCAATGTGGAGCTATATACAGGGAGTACCAGATCAATGTGGGAGCTATATACAGGAAGTACCAGATCAATGTGGAGCTATATACAGGAAGTACCGATCAATGTGGAGCTATATACAGGGAGTACCAGATCAATGTGGAGCTATATACAGGAAGTACCAGATCAGTGTGGAGCTATATACAGGAAGTACCAGATCAATGTGGAGCTATATACAGGGAGTACCAGATCAATGAGGAGCTATATACAGGAAGTACCAGATCAATGTGGAGCTATATACAGGGAGTACCAGTACCAGATCAATGTGGAGCTATATACAGGAAGTACCAGTACCAGATCAATGTGGAGCTATATACAGAAAGTACCAGATCAATGTGGAGCTATATACAGGGAGTACCAGTACCAGATCAATGTGGGGCTATATACAGGGAGTACCAGAACAATGTGGAGCTATATACAGGGAGTACCAGAACAATGTGGAGCTATATACAGGAAGTACCAGATCAATGTAGAACTATATACAGGAAGTACCAGATCAATGTGGAGCTATATACAGGAAGTACCAGATCAATGTAGAACTATATACAGGGAGTACCAGTACCAGATCAATGTGGAGCTATATACAGGGAGTACCAGTACCAGATCAATGTGGAGCTATATACAGGGAGTACCAGTACCAGATCAATGTGGAGCTATATACAGGGAGTACCAGTACCAGATCAATGTGGAGCTATATACAGGAAGTACCAGTACCAGATCAATGTGGAGCTATATACAGGGAATACCAGTACAAGATCAATGTGGAGCTATATACAGGAAGTACCAGTACCAGATCAATGTGGAGCTATATACAGGGAGTACCAGTACCAGATCAATGTGGAGCTATATACAGGGAGTACTAGTACCAGATCAATGTGGAGCTATATACAGGAAGTACCAGATCAGTGTTGAGCTATATACAGGAAGTACCAGATCAGTGTGGAGCTATATAAAGGAAGTACCAGATCAATGTGGAGCTATATACAGGAAGTACCAGATCAATGTGGAGCTATATACAGGAAGTACCAGATCAATGTGGAGCTATATACAGGGAGTACCAGATCAATGTGGAGCTATATACAGGGAGTACCAGTACCAGATCAATGAGGCAGCTATATACAGGAAGTACCAGATCAATGTGAAGCTATAAGAGGGATTACCAGTACCAGATCAATGTGGAGCTATATACAGGAAGTACCAGATCAATGTGGAGCTATATACAGGGAGTACCAGATCAATGTGGAGCTATATACAGGAAGTACCAGTACCAGATCAATGTGGAGCTATATACAGGGAGTACCAGATCAATGTGGAGCTATATACAGGGAGTACCAGATCAATGTGGAGCTATATACAGGAAGTACCACATCAATGTGGAGCTATATACAGGGAGTACCACGTACCAGATCAATGTGGAGCTATATACAGGGAGTACCAGTACCAGATCAATGTGGAGCTTATACAGGGAGTACCCGATCAATGTGGAGCTATATACAGGGAAGCACCAGATCAATGTGGAGCTATATACAGGAGTACCAGATCAATGTGGAGCTATATACAGGGAGCACCAGATCAATGTGGAGCTATATACAGGGAGCACCAGATCAATGTGGAGCTATATACAGGGAGTACCAGATCAATGAGGAGCTATATACAGGAAGTACCAGTACCAGATCAATGTGGAGCTATATACAGGGTGTACCAGATCAATGTGGCGCTATATACAGGGAGTACCAGATCAATGTGGAGCTATATACAGGGAGTACCAGATCAATGTGGAGCTATATACAGGAAGTACCAGATCAATGTGGAGCTATATACAGGAGAGTACCAGATCAATGTGGAGCTATATACAGGAAGTACCAGATCAATGTGGGGCTATATACAGGGAGTATCCAGATCAATGTGGAGCTATATACAGGGAGTACCAGATCAATGTGGAGCTATATACAGGGAGTACCAGATCAATGTGGAGCTATACAGGAAGTACCAGATCAATGTGGAGCTATCTACAGGAAGTACAGATCAATGTGGAGCTATATACAGGAGGTACCAGATCAATGTGGAGCTATATACAGGGAGTACCAGATCAATGTGGAGCTATATACAGAAGTACCAGATCAATGTGGAGCTATATACAGGGAGTACCAGATCAATGTGGAGCTATATACAGGGAGCACCAGATCAATGTGGAGCTATATACAGGGAGTACCAGATCAATGTGGAGCTATATACAGGAAGTACCAGATCAATGTGGAGCTATATACAGGGAGTACCAGATCAATGAGGAGCTATATACAGGAAGTACCAGTACCAGATCAATGTGGAGCTATATACAGGGAGTACCAGATCAATGTGGAGCTATATACAGGGAGTACCAGATCAATGTGGAGCTATATACAGGAAGTACCAGATCATGTGGGGCTATATACAGGGAGTACCAGATCAATGTGGAGCTATATACAGGAGTACCAGATCAATGTGGAGCTATATACAGGAAGTACCAGATCAATGTGGAGCTATATACAGGAAGTACCAGATCAATGTGGAGCTCTATACAGGGAGTACCAGATCAATGTGGAGCTATATACAGGGAGTACCAGATCAATGTGGAGCTATATACAGGAATACCAGATCAATGTGGAGCTATATACAGGGAGTACCAGATCAATGTGGAGCTATATACAGGAAGTACCAGATCAATGTGGAGCTATATACAGGAAGTACCAGATCAATGTGGAGCTATATACAGGAAGTACCAGATCAATGTGGAGCTATATACAGGGGAGTACCAGATCAATGTGGAGCTATATAACAGGAAGTACCAGATCAATGTGGAGCTATATACAGGAAGTACCAGATCAATGTGGAGCTAATACAGGGAGTACCAGTACCAGATCAATGTGGAGCTATATACAGGGAGTACCAGTACCAGATCAATGTGGAGCTATATTACAGGGGAGTACCAGTACCAGATCAATGTGGAGCTATATACAGGAAGTACCAGATCAATGTGGAGCTATATACAGGAAGTACCAGATCAATGTGGAGCTATATACAGGGAGTACCAGATCAATGTGGAGCTATATTACAGGGAGTACCAGATCAATGTGGAGCTATATACAGGGAGTACCAGATCAATGTGAGCTATATACAGGAAGTACCAGATCAATGTGGAGCTATATACAGGGAGTACCAGATCAATGTGGAGCTATATACAGGAAGTACCAGATCAGTGTGGAGCTATATACAGGAAGTACCAGATCAATGTGGAGCTATATACAGGGAGTACCAGATCAATGTGGAGCTATATACAGGAAGTACCAGATCAATGTGGAGCTATATACAGGAAGTACCAGATCAATGTGGAGCTATATACAGGGAGTACCAGATCAATGTGGAGCTATATACAGGGAGTACCAGATCAATGTGGAGCTATATACAGGAAGTACCAGATCAATGTGGAGCTATATACAGGGAGTACCAGTACCAGATCAATGTGGAGCTATATACAGGAAGTACCAGTACCAGATCAATGTGGAGCTATATACAGAAAGTACCAGATCAATGTGGAGCTATATACAGGGAGTACCAGAACAATGTGGAGCTATATACAGGGAGTACCAGAACAATGTGGAGCTATATACAGGAAGTACCAGATCAATGTAGAACTATATACAGGAAGTACCAGATCAATGTGGGAGCTATATACAGGAAGTACCAGATCAATGTGGAGCTATATACAGGGAGTACCAGATCAATGTGGAGCTATATACAGGAAGTACCAGATCAATGTGGAGCTATATACAGGAAGTACCAGATCAATGTGGAGCTATATACAGGGAGTACCAGATCAATGTGGAGCTATATACAGGAAGTACCAGATCAGTGTGGAGCTATATACAGGAAGTACCAGATCAATGTGGAGCTATATACAGGGAGTACCAGATCAATGAGGAGCTATATACAGGAAGTACCAGATCAATGTGGAGCTATATACAGGGAGTACCAGTACCAGATCAATGTGGAGCTATATACAGGAAGTACCAGTACCAGATCAATGTGGAGCTATATACAGAAAGTACCAGATCAATGTGGAGCTATATACAGGGAGTACCAGTACCAGATCAATGTGGAGCTATATACAGGGAGTACCAGAACAATGTGGAGCTATATACAGGGAGTACCAGAACAATGTGGAGCTATATACAGGAAGTACCAGATCAATGTAGAACTATATACAGGAAGTACCAGATCAATGTGGAGCTATATACAGGAAGTACCAGATCAATGTAGAACTATATACAGGGAGTACCAGTACCAGATCAATGTGGAGCTATATACAGGGGAGTACCAGTACCAGATCAATGTGGAGCTATATACAGGGAGTACCAGTACCAGATCAATGTGGAGCTATATACAGGGAGTACCAGTACCAGATCAATGTGGAGCTATATACAGGAAGTACCAGTACCAGATCAATGTGGAGCTATATACAGGGAATACCAGTACAAGATCAATGTGGAGCTATATACAGGAAGTACCAGTACCAGATCAATGTGGAGCTATATACAGGGAGTACCAGTACCAGATCAATGTGGAGCTATATACAGGGAGTACTAGTACCAGATCAATGTGGAGCTATATACAGGAAGTACCAGATCAGTGTTGAGCTATATACAGGAAGTACCAGATCAGTGTGGAGCTATATACAGGAAGTACCAGATCAATGTGGAGCTATATACAGGAAGTACCAGATCAATGTGGAGCTATATACAGGAAGTACCAGATCAATGTGGAGCTATATACAGGGAGTACCAGATCAATGTGGAGCTATATACAGGGAGTACCAGTACCAGATCAATGAGGAGCTATATACAGGAAGTACCAGATCAATGTGAAGCTATATAGAGGGAGTACCAGTACCAGATCAATGTGGAGCTATATACAGGAAGTACCAGATCAATGTGGAGCTATATACAGGGAGTACCAGATCAATGTGGAGCTATATACAGGAAGTACCAGTACCAGATCAATGTGGAGCTATATACAGGGAGTACCAGATCAATGTGGAGCTATATACAGGGAGTACCAGATCAATGTGGAGCTATATACAGGAAGTACCACATCAATGTGGAGCTATATACAGGGAGTACCAGTACCAGATCAATGTGGAGCTATATACAGGGAGTACCAGTACCAGATCAATGTGGAGCTATATACAGGGAGTACCAGATCAATGTGGAGCTATATACAGGGAGCACCAGATCAATGTGGAGCTATATACAGGGAGTACCAGATCAATGTGGAGCTATATACAGGGAGCACCAGATCAATGTGGAGCTATATACAGGGAGCACCAGATCAATGTGGAGCTATATACAGGGAGTACCAGATCAATGTGGAGCTATATACAGGAAGTACCAGATCAATGTGGAGCTATATACAGGGAGTACCAGATCAATGAGGAGCTATATACAGGAAGTACCAGTACCAGATCAATGTGGAGCTATATACAGGGTGTACCAGATCAATGTGGAGCTATATACAGGGAGTACCAGATCAATGTGGAGCTATATACAGGGAGTACCAGATCAATGTGGAGCTATATACAGGAAGTACCAGATCAATGTGGAGCTATATACAGGGAGTACCAGATCAATGTGGAGCTATATACAGGAAGTACCAGATCAATGTGGGGCTATATACAGGGAGTACCAGATCAATGTGGAGCTATATACAGGGAGTACCAGATCAATGTGGAGCTATATACAGGAAGTACCAGATCAATGTGGAGCTATATACAGGAAGTACCAGATCAATGTGGAGCTATATACAGGAAGTACCAGATCAATGTGGAGCTATATACAGGGAGTACCAGATCAATGTGGAGCTATATACAGGGAGTACCAGATCAATGTGGAGCTATATACAAGAAGTACCAGATCAATGTGGAGCTATATACAGGGAGTACCAGATCAATGTGGAGCTATATACAGGGAGCACCAGTTCAATGTGGAGCTATATACAGGGAGTACCAGATCAATGTGGAGCTATATACAGGAAGTACCAGATCAATGTGGAGCTATATACAGGGAGTACCAGATCAATGAGGAGCTATATACAGGAAGTACCAGTACCAGATCAATGTGGAGCTATATACAGGGAGTACCAGATCAATGTGGAGCTATATACAGGGAGTACCAGATCAATGTGGAGCTATATACAGGAAGTACCAGATCAATGTGGGGCTATATACAGGGAGTACCAGATCAATGTGGAGCTATATACAGGGAGTACCAGATCAATGTGGAGCTATATACAGGAAGTACCAGATCAATGTGGAGCTATATACAGGAAGTACCAGATCAATGTGGAGCTATATACAGGGAGTACCAGATCAATGTGGAGCTATATACAGGGAGTACCAGATCAATGTGGAGCTATATACAGGAAGTACCAGATCAATGTGGAGCTATATACAGGGAGTACCAGATCAATGTGGAGCTATATACAGGAAGTACCAGATCAATGTGGAGCTATATACAGGAAGTACCAGATCAATGTGGAGCTATATACAGGAAGTACCAGATCAATGTGGAGCTATATACAGGAAGTACCAGATCAATGTGGAGCTATATACAGGAAGTACCAGATCAATGTGGAGCTATATACAGGGAGTACCAGTACCAGATCAATGTGGAGCTATATACAGGGAGTACCAGTACCAGATCAATGTGGAGCTATATACAGGGAGTACCAGTACCAGATCAATGTGGAGCTATATACAGGAAGTACCAGATCAATGTGGAGCTATATACAGGGAGTACCAGATCAATGTGGAGCTATATACAGGGAGTACCAGATCAATGTGGAGCTATATACAGGGAGTACCAGATCAATGTGGAGCTATATACAGGAAGTACCAGATCAATGTGGAGCTATATACAGGAAGTACCAGATCAATGTGGAGCTATATACAGGGAGTACCAGATCAATGTGGAGCTATATACAGGAAGTACCAGATCAGTGTGGAGCTATATACAGGAAGTACCAGATCAATGTGGAGCTATATACAGGGAGTACCAGATCAATGTGGAGCTATATACAGGAAGTACCAGATCAATGTGGAGCTATATACAGGAAGTACCAGATCAATGTGGAGCTATATACAGGGAGTACCAGATCAATGTGGAGCTATATACAGGGAGTACCAGATCAATGTGGAGCTATATACAGGAAGTACCAGATCAATGTGGAGCTATATACAGGGAGTACCAGTACCAGATCAATGTGGAGCTATATACAGGAAGTACCAGTACCAGATCAATGTGGAGCTATATACAGAAAGTACCAGATCAATGTGGAGCTATATACAGGGAGTACCAGAACAATGTGGAGCTATATACAGGGAGTACCAGAACAATGTGGAGCTATATACAGGAAGTACCAGATCAATGTAGAACTATATACAGGAAGTACCAGATCAATGTGGAGCTATATACAGGAAGTACCAGATCAATGTGGAGCTATATACAGGGAGTACCAGATCAATGTGGAGCTATATACAGGAAGTACCAGATCAATGTGGAGCTATATACAGGAAGTACCAGATCAATGTGGAGCTATATACAGGGAGTACCAGATCAATGTGGAGCTATATACAGGAAGTACCAGATCAGTGTGGAGCTATATACAGGAAGTACCAGATCAATGTGGAGCTATATACAGGGAGTACCAGATCAATGAGGAGCTATATACAGGAAGTACCAGATCAATGTGGAGCTATATACAGGGAGTACCAGTACCAGATCAATGTGGAGCTATATACAGGAAGTACCAGTACCAGATCAATGTGGAGCTATATACAGAAAGTACCAGATCAATGTGGAGCTATATACAGGGAGTACCAGTACCAGATCAATGTGGAGCTATATACAGGGAGTACCAGAACAATGTGGAGCTATATACAGGGAGTACCAGAACAATGTGGAGCTATATACAGGAAGTACCAGATCAATGTAGAACTATATACAGGAAGTACCAGATCAATGTGGAGCTATATACAGGAAGTACCAGATCAATGTAGAACTATATACAGGGAGTACCAGTACCAGATCAATGTGGAGCTATATACAGGGAGTACCAGTACCAGATCAATGTGGAGCTATATACAGGGAGTACCAGTACCAGATCAATGTGGAGCTATATACAGGGAGTACCAGTACCAGATCAATGTGGAGCTATATACAGGAAGTACCAGTACCAGATCAATGTGGAGCTATATACAGGGAATACCAGTACAAGATCAATGTGGAGCTATATACAGGAAGTACCAGTACCAGATCAATGTGGAGCTATATACAGGGAGTACCAGTACCAGATCAATGTGGAGCTATATACAGGGAGTACTAGTACCAGATCAATGTGGAGCTATATACAGGAAGTACCAGATCAGTGTTGAGCTATATACAGGAAGTACCAGATCAGTGTGGAGCTATATACAGGAAGTACCAGATCAATGTGGAGCTATATACAGGAAGTACCAGATCAATGTGGAGCTATATACAGGAAGTACCAGATCAATGTGGAGCTATATACAGGGAGTACCAGATCAATGTGGAGCTATATACAGGGAGTACCAGTACCAGATCAATGAGGAGCTATATACAGGAAGTACCAGATCAATGTGAAGCTATATAGAGGGAGTACCAGTACCAGATCAATGTGGAGCTATATACAGGAAGTACCAGATCAATGTGGAGCTATATACAGGGAGTACCAGATCAATGTGGAGCTATATACAGGAAGTACCAGTACCAGATCAATGTGGAGCTATATACAGGGAGTACCAGATCAATGTGGAGCTATATACAGGGAGTACCAGATCAATGTGGAGCTATATACAGGAAGTACCACATCAATGTGGAGCTATATACAGGGAGTACCAGTACCAGATCAATGTGGAGCTATATACAGGGAGTACCAGTACCAGATCAATGTGGAGCTATATACAGGGAGTACCAGATCAATGTGGAGCTATCAATACCAAGTGGTGATGCAGCCAGTCAAGATGCTCTCGATGCTGCAGCTGTAGACCTTTTTTCAACCTCCTGAGGGGGAAGCCCTGAGAGCCCTCTTCACAACTGTTCGGTATGTGTGGACCATGTTAAGTCCTTAGTACACTACCGGCCAATAGTTTTAGAACACCTACTCATCAATCAATCAATCGAATGTATTCATAAAGCCCTTCTTACATCAGCTGATATCTCAAAGTGCTGTACAGAAACCCAGCCTTAAACCCCAAACAGCAAGCAATGCAGGTGTAGAAGCACGGTGGCTAGGAAAAACTCCCTAGAAAGGCCAGAACCTAGGAAGAAACCTAGAGAGGAACCAGGCTATGAGGGGTGACCAGTCCTCTTCTGGCTGTGCCGGGTGGAGATTATAACAGTACACGGCCAATATGTTCAAATGTTCATAGATGACCAGCAGGGTCAAATAATAATAATCACAGTGGTTGTCGAGGGTGCAACAGGTCACCACCTCAGGAGTAAATGTCAGTTGGCTTTTCATAGCCGATCATTCAGAGTATCTCTACCGCTCCTGCTGTCTCTAGAGAGTTGAAAACAGCAGGTCTGGGACAGGTAGCAAGTCCGGTGAACAGGTCAGGCTTCCATAGCCGCAGGCAGAACAGTTGAAACTGGAGCAGCAGCACGGTCAGGTGGACTGGGGACAGCAAGGAGTCATCAGGCCAGGTAGTCCTGAGCCATTCAAGGGTTTTTCTGTAATTTTACTATTTTCTACATTGTAGAATAATAGTGAAGACATCAACACTATGAAATAACATATGGAATCATGTAGTAACCAAAAAAGTGTTAAACAAATCAAACTATATTTTATATTTGAGATTCTTCAAAGTAGCCACCAGTTGCCTTGATGACAGCTTTGTACACTCTTGGCATTCTCTCAACCAGCATTCATGAGGTAATCACCAGGAATGCAATTCAATTAACTGGTGTGTTAAAAGTTCATTTGTGTAATTTCTTTCCCTCGTAATGCATTTGAGCCAATCAGTTGTGTTGTGATAAGGTAGGGGTGGTATATTATACAAAAGAGAGCCCTACTTGGTAAAAGACCAAGTCCGTATTATGGCAAGAACAGCTCAAATAAGCAAAGAGAAACGACAGTCCATCATTACTTTAAGACATGAAGGTCAGTCAATAAGAAAAATGTCAAGAACTTTGAAACAGTTTTTAGCTCGTCACTGAATATCTAGAATAGTTTAATCTGTTTACACCTGCTAATTCTATAACTCTTCATGCCTAAACCTTCAACAGACAATCAATCAACATCCTGTCTTCGGTGCTATGTGTAATGTGTTCCTTTCTGAGAATTTGTCTTCGTACATACAGTAATATACAGTAATATACAGTAATATACAGTGCATTCGGAAAGTATTCAGACCCCTTTTCCAGACCCCTTTTCCAGACCAAACTTTTTCCACGTTTTGTTACGTTACAGTCTTATTCTAAAATCGATTAAACAGTTTTTTCCCCTACACACAATAACCCATAATGACAAAGCAAAAACATGTTTTTAGACATTTTTGCAGATGTATAAAATAAAATGAAATATCACATTTACATAAGTATTCAGACCCTTTACTCAGTACTTTGTTGAAGCACCTTTGGCAGCGATTACAGCCTCGAGTCTCCTTGGGTATGATGCTACAAGCTTGGGACACCTGTATTTGGGGAGTTTCTGTCACAGGATCCAACGAAAGTGGCGCCCCTCCTCGGTCGGGCGGCGCTCGGCGGTCGTCGTCGCCGGCCTATTAGCTGCCACCGATCGTTGTTTCTGTGTCTTTTGGTTTCGTCTGTCTGTTCCGCACCTGTTTTGTGTCTGTCATTAGTGGGGGCTTATTTAGTGTGTTTTCAGTTGGGGTTTTGTGCGGGATTGTTGATTGTCCACTCAGGACGGTGGTCCGTGTTTTATTACGGGTTTATTTCTGACAGTTTAAGGAAGAAAGGATTTACCGGGCTGCGCCCCGTGCCTTTTTGTGCCGCTTATATTTATAGTTTGTTCGCAATATTGGGAATGTGTTTTTCCCAGGCAGTCTGTCCGTAGCGCCCTGTGCCTCGCGGTTTTTGTTTTGTGTGTCAAATTATTAAAAAGACCTCCAGCCCCTGTCTCCTGCATCTGATTCCGCCTTACACCAGTCCAAGTCAACTGTGACAATTTCTCCCATTCTTCTCTGCAGATCCTCTCAAGCTCTGTCCGGTTGGATGGGGAGTGTCGCTGCACAGCTATTTTCAGGTCTCTCCAGAGATGTTTAATCGGGTTCAAGTCCGGGCTCTGGCTGGGCCACTCAAGGAAATTCAGAGACTTGTCCCTTGTCCCAAAGCCACTCTTGCGTTGTCTTGGCTGTGTACTTAGGGTCGTTGTCCTGTTGGAAGGTGAGCCTTCACCCCAGTCTGAGCTCCTGAGCGCTCTGGAGCAGGTTTTCATCAAGGATCTCTCTGTGCTTTGCTCTGTTCATCTTTCCTTCGATCCTGACTAGTCTCCCAGTCCCTGCCGCTGAAGTACATCCCTACAGCATGACGCTGCCACCACCATGCTTCACCGTAGGGATGGTGCCAGGTTTCCCACAGTAGTGTCTCTTGGCGGCAGGTAGTCTAGTGGTTAGAGTGTTGGGTCAGTAACCAAGAGGTTGCTGGGTTGAATCCCTGAGCTGACAAGATAAAAATCTGTTGTTTCACCCCTGAACAAGGTAGTCGCCCCTGAACAAGGCACTGTTCCCTGGTAGGCTGTCATTTTAAATAAGAATTTTAAATAAGAATTTTTTCTTAACTGACTTGCCTAGTTAAAAATGTTATTTTGGCATTCAGGCCAAAGAGTTGAATCTTGGTTTCATCAGACCAGAAAATCTTGTTTCTCATGGTCTGAGTCCTTTAGGTGCCTTTTGGCAAACTCCAAGTGGGCTGTCATGTGCCTTTTACTGAAGAGTGGCTTCCGTCTGGCCACTCTACCATAAAGGCCTGATTGGTGGAGTGCTGCAGAGATGGTTGTTCTTCTGGAAGGTTCTCCCATCTCCACAGAGGAACTCTGGAGCTCTGTCAGAGTGACCATCGGCTTCTTGTTCACCTCCCTGAACAAGGCCCTTCTCCCCGATTGCTCAGTTTGGCGGCCAGCTGTAGGAAGAGTATTGGTGGTTCCAAACTTCTTCCATTTAGAATGATGGAGGCCACTGTGTTCTTGGGAACCTTCAATGCTGCGGAAAAGTTTTGGTACCCTTCCCCAGATCTGTGCCTCGACACAATCCTGTATCACAGACAATTCCTTCGACCTCATGGCTTGGTTTTTGCTCTGACATGCACAGTCAACTGTGGGACCTTATATAGACAGGTGTGTGCCTTTCCAAATCATGTCCAACGAATTGAATTTACCACAGGTGGACTCCAATCAAGTTGTAGAAACATTTTAAGGATGATCAATGGAAACAGGAGGCACCTAAACTCAATTTAGAGTCTCATAGTAAAGGGTCTGAATACTTCAGTAAATATTTCTTAATATTTAATTTTTTTTATAAATGTGCAAAAATGTCTAAAAACCTTTTTTCACTTTGTCATTATGGGGTATTGTGATGTCATTATGGAGTATTGTGATGTCATTATGGGGTATTGTGATGTCATTATGGGGTATTGTGTGTAGATCGATGAGGATTTTTATTAATTTAATCCATTTTCAGAATAAGACTGTATACTTTCCAAATGCACTATTGCCTCACAAAATATATCCAAGATAACTGGTTGTCCCATGTCACTACAACCCATTAAGGGTTCAACAAAGACTTAACAAGAACATTCAGAGTGTTGTTGAGTGAATCTTACTACCTCATTTTATCCTTGGAATGAAACACAATTTTCACGTGGAGAAATATTCTATAACATGTGCATGCTATGATACCCTATGGTTACCCATGTAATACCAGTGACCTACTAAGGCCCAACATCACTGTAATAAGCACAGATTCAGCACAGATTCAGCACAGCTCTTTGATTAAATCCCTCATCCTCCACACAACCGCCCGTCAGTCAGATGGCACCCTATTCCCTATATAGTGCACTACTTTAGACCAGAGCCCTATAGAACCCTATTCCCTATATAGTGCACTACTTTAGACCAGAGCCCTATGGCACCCTATTCCCTATATAGTGCACTACTTTAGACCAGAGCCCTATAGAACCCTATTCCCTATATAGTGCACTACTTTAGACCAGAGCCCTATGGAACCCTATTCCCTATATAGTGCACTACTTTAGACCAGAGCCCTATGGAACCCTATTCCCTATATAGTGCACTACTTTAGACCAGAGGCCTATGGAACCCTATTCCCTATATAGTGCACTACTTTAGACCAGAGCCCTATGGCACCCTATTCCCTACGTAGTGCACTACTTTAGACCAGAGCCCTATGGCACCCTATTCCATATATAGTGCACTACTTTAGACCAGAGCCCTATGGAACCCTATTCCCTATATAGTGCACTACTTTTGACCAGGGCACAAATTTATCAAAGAGAAATTAAAACTGAAAAGAGACATCATTAAGACAAGATAACCCCAACTCAAAACAAAAATAGATCATCTTCAAGAACAAATCAGGCACCAACTTACCCTACACAAACCAAAATAGATGGACCATAATCAGCTTGACCATGACTCCAACCTTCGCAGCTTCTAACAGAAAATAATGAAACAAAACGGCAACCAAATCAGGAATAAAACCTCAGTTCTACTCCAAAATGGCTCCTAGAAAACTCCCCCCCCCCCCACAAACGGTCAACATCATACAAAGCTTCTTCACCACTAGAAAAATCTAAGTGAAGGTAGGCACAATATTCTCCACCCACTTTGTACCTGGAGTTGGCTGTCCTGTTTTTAATCTACGTCTCAGACATCTCTATCCACGTCTCCCAGTTTGCTGAGGACCGGACTTCACCGTCCCAAACAGCTTAAAACCTCCAAGCCTGCATAACTGAAAAAGAAGAATGGTCCAACAAGTGGCATATACAAATAAAACTCACAAAAACCAAAAGACAACTATATAAAAAAAAATAAAAAAAAACATCCAAGATATCATTCAATATATGGACAAAACATTAAAAAAAATATTAAACTGATACATTCCTGATAAATAACACGACAACAGGACATGAAATGGACAATTCACATCAATAACCTGGAAACAAACTATATCAATAACCTGGAAACAAACTATATAAAAACTATATAAAAAACTGTGATGAAACTTCACCAAAACTTAATCAGCCCTGTCTTCTAGAACTCCTCCCCCAGCCTGGATAACTACATCAGCCCTGTTTTCTAGAACTCCTCCCCCAGCCTGGATAACTACATCAGCCCTGTCTTCTAGAACTCCTCCCCCAGCCTGGATAACTACATCAGCCCTGTCTTCTAGAACTCCTCCCCAGCCTGGATAACTACATCAGCCCTGTCTTCTAGAACTCCTCCCCCAGCCTGGATAACTACATCAGCCCTGTCTTCTAGAACTCCTCCCCCAACCTGGATAACTACATCAGCCCTGTCTACTAGAACTCCTCCCCCTACCTGGATAACTACATCAGCCCTGTCTTCTAGAACTCCTCCCCCAGCCTGGATAACTACATCAGCCCTGTCTTCTAGAACTCCTCCCCCAGCCTGGATAACTACATCAGCCCTGTCTTCTAGAACTCCTCCCCCAGCCTGGATAACTACATCAGCCCTGTCTTCTAGAACTCCTCCCCAGCCTGGATAACTACATCAGCCCTGTCTTCTAGAACTCCTCCCCCAGCCTGGATAACTACATCAGCCCTGTCTTCTAGAACTCCTCCCCCAGCCTGGATAACTACATCAGCCCTGTCTTCTAGAACTCCTCCCCTAGCCTGGATAACTACATACGCCCTGTCTTCTAGAACTCCTCCCCTAGCCTGGATAACTACATCAGCCCTGTCTTCTAGAACTCCTTCCCCAGCCTGGATAACTACATCAGCCCTGTCTTCTAGAACTCCTCCCTCAGCCTGGATAACTACATCAGCCCTGTCTTCTAGAACTCCTCCCCCAGCCTGGATAACTACATCAGCCCTGTCTTCTAGAACTCCTCCCCAGCCTGGATAACTACATCAGCCCTGTCTTCTAGAACTTCTCCCCCAGCCTAGATAACTACATCAGACCTGTCTTCTAGAACTCCTCCCCCAGCCTGGATAACTACATCAGCCCTGTCTTCTAGAACTCCTCCCCCAGCCTGGATACCAGATCAGCCCTGTCTTCTAGAACTCCTCCCCCAGCCTGGATAACTACATCAGCCCTGTCTTCTAGAACTCCTCCCCTAGCCTGGATAACTACATCAGCCCTGTCTTCTAGAACTCCTCCCCCAGCCTGGATAACTATATCAGCCCTGTCTTCTAGAACTCCTCCCCCAGCCTGGATAACTA